>NC_037592.1:29193654-29315858 GCF_003073045.1 Pomacea canaliculata
TTGCTTCTTAGAACATTGAAAACATTTAGTTCAGTGTTGTTTTTTTTTAAGAGATATTCATATATATATATACATTATTTGAAAATCTAATTGCAGCTATGTAGAAGCCGTCACACCCACATTGTCTAAGCTTCATCCTTCGGCATTGATTGATGGGTTACACAGTCAGTGCTTGGATCGTCTGAAGCAGCAGAACAAATTAAAAAAACTATCAGAAGATGATGATGTAGCTGTACCCTTTAATACAAGTCAACCACCTCCCCGCACCGGCAGGTGCGATGGAGTCGGACATGAGGGAGGTCTCGATGTGGCAAAGACCTCTTCACTGCAGGCACTGTTTACAGTGCCTAGGGTCTGTGAAAACTTTTAACTTCTTTGAGTTTTGGTAGACTATCTTTTTGGGGTTTTGTTTTGTAGAGAACATTGGAAATCTTGTGTTGGGGATGTGACTTTTTGCTTTTAAGTTGTTTTTTTTCAGACATTTTTTCAGATTTTGTCTGTATCAGTACTTTTTGTTGTATCGAATGTCTATCGTTTTTCTTTACTCCCCATTCCCCCCAACCTATTATAGCATCTAATTTTCCACATTTTCAGATTAACATCTGTGTGCTGCAAGCTTCCATAGTTGAAGAAGTGATTCCTTTCTCCAGTCTGGAAAATGTTAATGACCTGACTGCTGTATCATTGCTAGCTATGTGTGTGGACACCATACGATGCCAGCTGTTAGCAAACCACCACTCTTGCAAAATGATGTGTGCCACACCAGGTGGTAAAGAAGCTCTGGGACCAAAACTAAGCACCTCTTCTGCTACACCTTCAACCAAAGCTGGTCAAGATCAGGGAGGAGAAAAGGTAGGAGTAGACAAAAGATGACATCTTTAGCTGAGGGGAAGACCATCATTAGGGCATCACCTTTGTCATAATTGAAAACAGAATAGACATGCTAGCAGTTGCATCAATATTACACAGCTTAAGAAGTAACCACATGTTGTCCATCATTTGATAAAGATATATAATAATTGGTTGAATTATTTGATAGAAAAGTATGCATCATAGAAAGCAAAGTAAAGTTTTGGTGGAATTGTTACTGCCTACCGTTTATGCTGAGTGTCAGGCAGTATTTCATGAACAGTCTCATTGTTATGACCTTGTGATGTCATCTGACCTGAGAAGATTTTTTTTGTGAGAAAGCATTTCTTGAAGTTTGTCATTATATGGAACTGTGGTGTTGCTAGGAGAATTTGCTGCCTCACTTTCAGTTTTTCAACTGGACTGAGCAAGCTGGGAGTGACTGCTGGCTTCATATGTTTCACCATCCCATTTGTCATTTTATAGACATAATGTTTGCATGTTATGATGCGTGTCTACGTATGTGTTCTTATTATTCTGTATGTGTACCTTATCATTATTGTATGATCTATATGTACTTGGACTCTTTATTACATTGTCATTTGTTTTTATTTGTGTACAGCGCATTGAGTCTGCTTTATAGTAGAGAAATGTGCTATTTAAATATGCATATTATCATTATTTCTTTGTCTGAAATCTTAAAATATGCCATTCTTAATTTTTCAGGACAAAGACCAGCGCAGAGAAGTCAGCCGTGAAGAGAATGTCGGCACATTGAAAATTTCACGAGTTCACTTGCAGTTACGACGTCTGCTTAAGCACAGCAATTTTTCTGAAAATATCTTGTTGACTGCCATCCCAGATTATATGTCAAGTGTCCTCTTCACATTTTCTCATGATGGCAGTGCCACAATTTCTTCCTCGTCCTCCAGCCATCAGCAACCTTTGTCTCCTCGTAGGCGCCTGTCACGGCAGTCCAGTCGAGACTGGCGGGATGACCCCAGTCTCACATCAATTGGTTTTATCATGTTGGAATGTGGGCTGGAAGATGTTTCAATCACAGCTGTTCGTCGACTTGGTTATAAGGCTTCAGAGGATGTACACATGGAAGAGAAGCTAGATGGTATTGAGAAACTGCTCACAGACTTGCAGGCATCTACAAAGGATGAAATTGAAGAGCAGACAGAGAGCACCTCTAGCCCAACTGATGAACCGGTACCCCTCAGCTCTCCTTCTGCTCAGCAGAGTACTATGTCTGTGTCATCGTCATGGAATTCAACATCATCCTGTCCTTCAGAACCAATGGACAGGAAGCGTTTTCAGCAAGCAATTGAACCTCTTAAGGGAGATGCTTCAACAGGCATTTTAAGACTAAACATGGTGTGGTTCAACTTTGCAGCCCCTCCACCAATATCCATCAAAAAGAAAGTTGATTTTACTAGGTAGGCAACATTCAAAAATGTAGGTCATCATTACATGTCCTTTTGGGGAGTTTTTGGGTGGGAGGAAGGATGATGTTAAGGAATTAACTGTTTGTTTATTGTGCTGTCCTTTTGTTCAAGCATATCTCTGAGCTTACTTTGAAATAGGGAAATGTGCTGTATGAGTGCTTTATTATTATTGCCTGACCATTAAAAATGACTATTCCAGTTCTATTTCTGTGCGGGCTTGACTGACCTGCCAGACCTCGGTAATACATTGTCTTTTCAGTGCTAGAGTTTGTGTAATTGTCTCATTCCTCTGTGTCTTACTGTTTGCCAAGAAATTACATCCAGATACATTTTTCAATTGATTTTGAGCCTGCACCACTGATGTATTTTCATTTCTCTATGGATGGCTGCAGCCGCATTACAGTCTACTATCTTGTTTAGCTTGCTTGTGCAAGGGTTAGGGTTGGTTAGGGTTAAAACATGTACACGTTCCATATTTCCTTTGATTTTTTTTGGCATTAAACTTATTTGATTTTTACACAGACTTGACTGGAACCTTCTCAGTACAGCTACACCTGCAATCAATGCTTGGATGAATCCATCTGACCGTCTCATGATGTCAGTAAGGCAGCTGGTTCGAGCCCTAAGTATGCGCACCTGTTCAGTTGTTGCATGTATGATGACAGAAGCTCTTGATGTGCAGGGAATACATATACCTTACAAGGTGAACAGTCAACATCACTGGCCTGCTGCTGTTTTTTATAAACTTTTCTGTCTTAACTTTTCTGTATTATCACGATTGCATAAGCATACATTTTAATTAAAGCAGTGAATCAGAATAAAATTATTTTATTAGTTCTTTTAACTTTTCTATATTGTGGTAAAATAGTTTTCTATTTTGTTCTAATTTTATTACTTGGATTTTGTAAAGCATGATATTACAATACCTAATCCTTGTTTTGATTTTTCTTCTTTTGTTTTTACTCAGAGCAAATTCAGCAAGCTATCGGCACTGTCAAAGACACTGCAAGAAGACCCCTCTTGCCAGCTGTTGACTGTGTTAAGAAAATACCTTCATAAAGTTGGAACAGACCCTGTTGAACATGCGGTTGCCTCAGAGACAGTGCCACAGATAATCACACTACAGAAGGGTATTTTGGCACTCATGCGCCAGTGGAAAAATGTCTTGTACATGCCTAACTTGGATGAGGTCAATTTCAAAACAAAGAAACCTGTACGTCCATACAATGTGACATTTTCTTTGCCAACAGCCTCAGAAAGTGTTGACAATCTTTGTATGGATGATGGAGAGGTCACAGTCGAGAATTTTGATGTTGTTGATGAGAGAATGTCTTTGCTGCAAGCAGAAGGCGGTTCAATGCACAAGACACCTTCTAATCCAAGCATTGCTAGTAGGGGTAAACAGTCCTTAAGTACTGGAGGCAAGGGTGAAAATTTGCCACCTGATGAAGGAAGTGTGGGATCATCTGTGTCTATCAAAAACAAGAGACTTGGCAACTTCTTTTCTAACATAAGCAACAAAAACAGACCCAAAGGTGACTTATTTAAAAAATATATAATTTGTCGTGAAAATGTATTTCCTGAATGTGGTTCATAGTAAGAGAATAACCTTAATGAATCATACTTGGAGAAAGAAAAATGAAATAGCAATTTCTGTTTTTGAACTTTCTTATTTAAATGGCTCCTTTTGATATAAGTAATTTTAAGAATTTTGGATCGCTTATTTTACTAGTTGTTAATATGACGGTTCTATTTTTCTAGGAATATTCATGTCTTCATTGGGAGGACTTGATTCCCCAGAACATCGGCTTTCACCTACTCCAAACCTTCCTTCTGGTGCATTGTTGCGCAATGACAGCAACCTCAGTTTTGTGAGTGCAGAAAGTGCATCAAGTCTGGAGCAGCTGGTGTCACCAACACCACCCCACACACCTTTAAAGATTGTAGGTGCGGGAGCAAAACCACAGTCTATTTTGAAAAATCGCCAGCAGCAGGAGGATTTATATCAGTGGATGGCAAAACAACAGGAAGAATTCAAGGTAAGTTAATTAAAACCCTCCTTTTTTAAAATCATTTGTATATTCATGATTTACTGCTTTAGAGAAGAGTAAAAAATGTACTGTCAGTGGAGATGTGTTTATTCTTAAAGTTGAATATATGCATTTCCTCATGTGCAGGAATGTTAACAACTTTGCATGCACTCAGGTGCACACTGATGCTTACACAAGTGCATAACATACAAACAAACATGTATACAATAACATTTTTATTGATTAGATGCCACTTGAGGAGGATCTGAAGTATAGTGTTGGCCGACAACACCACGACTCGTGGACTGGTCTGGGAAGTTCCTGGAGTCAGGAGGACTCGCACACAGACCTCAATGAAGAGAACTGCACTATGGCAACGTCCATAATGCAGTTGGCTGATGCACAGGTAAGCGCATTTCAGTGCAGTTGGCTGATGCACAGGTAAGTGCATGTCTGCTTCTGCTGAACCATTCTTCTTCACATTGATATTGATCATGCACACATTAATTGGTTTGCAGATCTTTGAATTAATTATATGGACTCCCATCTGAGTCTTTCTTTTTTTTTTCTTTTTTACTGTTTAAGCAGTTGATCATCTGGGAAAGTTTTTCCCCTAAATATTTATTTGTATAGCTCAACCATTTCCTGGAGGTTTTTTTTTTGTAACAGATTTTGTTTAAGCCATTCCTCCAGAGTTTGGGCCTCCATGTTGAAAGTGTGAGACCCTCAGCGATGATGAAGAACTTTGGTGGACATCTCCTTTTGCAAGGGCACCTAGATGTGCTGAAGGTAATTGACATATTTTCCAGTTTGTGATACAGTGTATTCCTGATTGCTAAAGCTTAATAAAACATGCTGATTATCAGGATCCTGAGATTATGATGTTGCAGCATTGAAGCTGAAAGGCTTTGCATAAATACTAAAATCTCTAGTTCACTGTATTTGTTCACAATCTTCATTTGTCTTCATCACTAGTATTAGCACCATGCTAATATGGTGGTTCATGCGTTGTAATAGGTTCCTGTTCACTGCAGAATATGTGGAAGTAGAATAGCAAATGAGCTAGGGAAACCATATACTTTTCGCAGTCATCCTCCATCTTAGAATGGGGTTACTTAACTCTTAGTCTGTGAAATTCTGTGGTCAGTCAGTGCACTTTAAACTAAGCACTGAAGAGAGAGCTAACTTTAAAGTGTACAGATATCCTATATCTCCCATATCTCATCTTTAACATGAGATCACAAACATTATAGATGGAAGTAGTATTGAATGAGCAAACGGAAACACCTAAGTATCGAACAGTTATTTGCAAGACTTAAGGTACATTGCAGACTACACAGCTGGGTTACATAAAAAGAAAGAAAGGGAAGCACTTTCCCTTCCAAAATCAGTAACTGAAGTGGACTCAACAGCATTTTTTTAAAAGTGACCTTGATGAAGAAGGCTCACACCTTGCATGGCTTTTTGTCTTTTTTTTGTGATTTTTGGACTCAGGTCCAGATAGCTGAATCTCAGCCATCTCCGTACCACAAAAGCAAGAGCAAGAACAAAGGCAAACGTCACCGGCCAGTCATGAGTGGAGGCACACCAGCCTTTGTCTGTGAGGTCTTTGAAGTTGATGTGTCAATGAAAGATGTTGTTGACTTTGGGGAAGCAGAAGAGAACCAAGGGATGCCAGTGTTTCCACCATTCGCCATGCACAAGCTTGAGGCCAAACCTACTACACTGCAGATCAACCTAATGGTTGATTGCAAGGCCATTACACAGCATGTCGACATGGCCCTTTTGAGGCTTGTGCATCAGGTAAGATTAAACTGTGGATTAGCATTTATTTTGGGGATTTACTGCTGTTGAGGCTTGTGCATCAGGTAAGATTAAACTGTGGATGAGCATTTATTTTGGGGATTTACTGCTGTGGTCAGCTAATGACCATTTTGCTGCAGAAGATTGGCTATGTGCCTGTGTGTGTGTGTGCACATGTGCCTAGAGAATAGATGTGAAATTGTGAACCAAGCACTGGCTTTTGATACAGGTTAAAAAAGAATATATTACTATAAAAGTTATCTTTATCATTGTTGATCTTTTTCAAAAGCCATTTGTTTATGTTGTTTGATAACATTCTTCAGTGACATGTCTCTTGATGAATGAATTGTGACCAAAAAACAAAAGAATAAAAAATCCCAAACATTTCTAACTTGTGCAGGTACTAACAATGGTAGACAATATTAAAGAGACTCAGGTGGAATTAAAAGAGCGGCATCCATCACCTGACTGGGTTCAAACCCATCGTAAGCAGGAGTCAAAGGATTCTACCTCTAGTGCTGACACTCAGCAGTCTGACCTATCACACACAGAGCATCTGGCCTGTGACTTTTTGTGTACATCTCAGAGTAAATCGGGGACTGGTCATGTGTCTAGTCACAATACTGAGAAGGATCCACGTCCATCACAGCCAGCAAAGACAGCATCTCCAAAGGCTCATCTCTTGCAGTGTGTTCATGGCACAAAGAGACCTGAAGCCCTATCTGTGTCAACGTCTTTAAAACGAAGCTTACCACAGCTGCGTTTTGCCAAAGACGCAAAAAAACCACAGAGTGGAAAATCTGATTCAGCATCCTCACAAGTAAGACCTTAATGCCTTTACCTTGTGTGTGAGTGATGAGACATATGCACTTCTTGTAACATTATAGGTACATATGTGTATAATGTGCATAATATGCACATCCAGTATATAATGATGCATGTATATAATGATTATATGCTTGTGCATATGCATATTTTGTGTGTAATTGTTTTATGTAATTTCCCAATCTTATTCAAGAAATGTTTTAGGCATTCCCTAAATGCATTAAATCACTAACAATGGCTTTGATTTTCCAGCATGCAGCTGTCATGACTCCACCTCAATCTTTGAACCTCAGTGACTCTGTTACCATTGACATTGCTGACACATCCTCACCTGCCATGGCAGAAAAGACCATCATTGATGAGATCAAAGAAAGCACTCCACAGTGCTGGCGCCACCTTTACCACCTTCTTGACCTGTATGCCACCATGCCAGAACCAAAAACAGTGATGCGAAAGTCTACCATCCAGAAGCAACTGCCTGTCATTGTGGAAGAGGATGCAGAAAAAGAGAGTGTATTTCGTCATGACCTTGAAAAAAGTGTACCTGTGCAACATGAAGAAATAAAAATTCGGCCAAGATCCATGAAAAAGATTGATATTGCAGGTGCAGAAGAATCAGGTCTTGGAGGCCATCCACCTCTTGCAAGAACATCTTTCATCAGGACTCGATTCAAGCAGAGTGAGTATACATATATCTTTTTTCCCACAAATGACTTGCTAAAATGAATACAATTAATTTTGTGAGTGCTTTAGATTTAACAGCATTCTCTTGGCAAATGCACATGATCTTGTATCAGCTTGCAGATGCATACCATGTGTCACTGCACTGGGGTAGGGAGAGTTCTGTGGTCAGCTTTTATAGAATTTATTCAGACCTTTACTGTTTTGAATCCTTTGAATGTCTTCTTTAGGTATCTACATTGGAGAGAGTGTGCCCATAGTGGTTTTTGGGATTGCGAAGATCCAGAAGGTACAGATGCTTGCTGAACTGAGTGGACTTAAGCTGGAGGCTGAGCTAAGGAAAGTTCATGCTTCCGGCACATACAAACAGAAAGTTAAAGGTAATTTTTAAAAAGAACAAGCTTTTTAAAATACTAGAAAATTCTAACCACAGTGTAAATAAGGGAACAAAGAAAAAAAAAGAAGAAAAGAACCAAAAGGAAAAAATATTTGGTCTGCCTTTTGGTGTGGTGATACATCATTTTTCCAATCAACAGTTTGGTGACCTATTCAAGGTGATTAGAAATAATTGCTTGATATTCAAATGGTAACATGGCTGGGTGCAGGTGTACAGCACAGAAAATCCTCAGACTCGTCCTTCACGGCCCATGTAGGTCATACAATGATCATGCTGCTTGAGGGTGTGCCACCAGAAATGCAGTGAGTATGAACTTCTGGATGACAGTCTTGAATTTTGTAAAAGTTTTTTTTTTGGTCTATGCAGAACGCGGGAGGTTTTTGCTGTCACACATGCACATGTGCATGCGTGCGCGTGTGTGGCAGGGCAATATATTTAAATGCATGACCATATTTTCTGTATGTGCTCATAGTTTTAGAGGATAGTTCTAAAAGTAAAGCCTGCCCACTACATGTTCACTATAGGACGGTTGTCACAATAAACATCAACAAATCACAAGCCATGCTGACCACTCTTATGCGCCGAGGCAAGGAACACAACTCTGCACTAGTATCCATAGGTGTGATAGATGTTAACATACCTCAGCATCCAGTGGTACTTCATGGCATGATGACACGCAGCTCGCGGCGCCTGACATCAACTCTCCAGGAGTTTCGCTGGCCACTTTCTCGAACTGGGTAAGATTTTATAAAAAAACGTAGGTCTATGGTCAAACTTTTTCTTAGCTGTTCCTTTCATTTATTATTTGTTATACTTCTATCTCTTCCAAGGTGTTCATAGCTTGTGAAGAAACTGGGAATTCTGTTTGTTATCCTGCATGCCTGAACTTGTTTGACTTCTTTGTGAATCACTTGGAGGAAGCATATTTGATAATGCAACAGTATCTTGCCATGAATAAAGTTTGTGATGAGTACACAGTAGTTTGCACTAGTTTACCATCTCATTGCTTTATGACCTGTTTTTAGAAAAGGTCAAGAGATGCCCAATGAAACAAACAATGCAGCTCCACAACAAGAGAAGGTGGTTGAGGCTGGCAGAATGTCAGGAGGCCAGCCCATAAAGAAGTCAGCAGAAAAGGCTACAGACACAGGACTGCACATCCACTTCAAGGCTGTTCTTAATGGACTCATCATTGGTGCTTCCATTCTGCCCTCACTCAAAGCTCAGCACAAGGTAGATGGTTTAGCTTTCTCCAGTAATTCTGACTTCTTTGCCATCTGTTTTACGTTACATACATACCGGTAGATTATGAAAGATCAAATTTTATGGGAATGGGAATGTTTTAGCTTATTTTAGTTCATCACTTTTGCCTGTTCCATTTGCATTTTGTTCTATATTAGAATCTTGGGTTCAGAACACTTTAAGGACAGATTTCTCAAGGTATCATGCTGCTTCTTTTAAATTGTAGTGAATTACTGGGATATATTTTTGGTTTTAGACTGGGTCAATCACAGTGACTGGGCTGACAGGAAAGAAAGCTCGTTTTAACTTGGTGCTGCCTAAACATACACTCAGCTTCAAGTCAAAGGTGAGAAATACTTTATTTGTGTGTTTTTTTTGTTTTAGTTTTTTTGTTTTTAGTTGATGTAATTAAAATAGCCATCTGAATATTTCAAATGTTTCTGCATTTTGCTAGTAATTACAAGAAAGTGTTTCATTTTCAGTTTGAAACTAGCAGAAATAATGCAGTTTTGCAGATGTGTATCCTGCATTTAGGCACAAGAAACAGGCCTATTAGGAAAATAAAACAAACTGAGCTGCTGAGTGAACATTTACAAGCGGAGATAGGATAGTCTCAGAAATATAATATTTCATTCAGACATCTGAGAATCTGGAGCTTTTTATATTATCAGACCTGCCATTCATGAAAGAGGAATAAGGCTTTCATAAAGGTTTTAGCCCTTGAAGTGGATTTCTGTGTAGATGTCAAGCTTTTTCATCTTATTTGTTAACTTATAAGTGTTCTATTACTGTGTCACTAATGGGGTAAGGAGAATTATTCTGAAATGAAGAAAATCTACTTTGAAAAAATGATTTCTAGGTCACCACTTCAGGTGAGACAACTATACCCTCTTCTGCGAGCATAGAACTACCTCCCATCCAGGTGATGGCAGACTACCGACATGCCAAGTCAGAAGGGACAGGAGGTTCTATTCAAAGTGCTAGGATGGAGGAGGGCCTGCAGCTTCGAGAGGGAAGTTATCTCAACGCTATAGCTGAAGTTGGCATGTTGGAGCACAGTCTCACCACAGACCTGCTGAACCACCTGGTGTTTGTGCAGAAAGTCTTCATGAAGGTGGGTGGCAGACTTGTAGATATTCTGACTAATGTAATTTTTATGACAGTCACTTAAGAGACTCTTGTAGATTTCAGTGTTCTTATTTAAAAAAGCAAATAAATGACAATGAGGTCCTTAATCTTTAGACTTTAAAAAATGGTGTTGAGTTTGCCTACAGTGTGGTGTTCTGTTGCTACTCTGATATGTTATAACATGCCTCAGAAATTAGCATTGACTTATTAACTTCTACAGCTAATGATTCATTCTTGCTTCTATTTAATTTCTGTTGTATTACTATTACATTTTGCTTCTTAGCAATAGTTTAAAACTATTATTATTGTACTGTTTGACAAATCAGTCTAAGATATGTGTGTATGCATACATATACACATGCATATGTACATCTTGAACAGGAAGTCAATGAAGTGGTACAAAAAGTTTCTGGGTCTGACCAACCTTTACGACTGTGGTCAGATGATGACAAACGTGACACAGGAACTCCTCGTGACACTCTGCTTTACTCCTTCTCCATTCGATTGAAAGTAAGAGGAAAATAAAATGGTTAGAATGGTTATAATGGCTAATAGAGGTTATTGAGGTTAAAGGACTTATGGGGTACAATTATTTTTCTGTTGATGGGGTTAAACTCAGTCTACAAACATGATGTTATTATTTTGACCTACATAGCCGTGTATGGGGATGTTTGTAAGCATTTATCTTAAGAATACAATTCAGGTAGTCATCCAGATTTGTGAAAATTATATCGTATACTGAGCTTTACCTACCTATTAGAACAGAAATTGGCACCTGCTATTCCTTTGATAGGACAGTCTGCACCTATAAAAAATATGCAAATATTTGGAAAACATAGAATGCGTGATTTTAAAAAATTTTTGATAGTCTGAAGAAATAACTAAAATATTATATAACCTCATACTTTCACCTTTTCTGTGAACATTATTCCTAACACCCTTTCCCACAAAGTTAGTCCTTTTTCACACCTTTCCCTGCTCGTCTTTCTTTTGCAATATCATGTTACTCACAGTTCTTGTTTTTGTTATTTGGTTCCTCATTGCGTTTTCTGTATTTGATTTTATTCTTTGTTAGTACTGTTGTTTATTCTTTTATAGTTCATATGTTCTTTACTTTCCTGTCCCTCACATGCTGTCCATGTTTCGTTCTTATTGTTAGGTGCTAAGAGCATGCTCCTTAGGAGCATAGGTGCTTTACAAATTTTGCATTTGTTATTATTATTATTAAATATACTTTAATCTACAAAATGTTACTCAGCAATGGGAAAAATTATCATAATGATCAGCAACATTCTCATGCTCTTGGAACAGGGGTGGGGAATGTCCAGCCAGTGGGCCATATAGGACCTGTGAAATCATTTGATTTGGCCTAGCCAAAGCAGCTGCAGGCAGAATCAAAATTCAGTAAATCTAGGAGCTTTTTACCAAGGCAGAATAAATGTATATTATATGAACCAGAATAATAACAAATTTTGAGGTACAAGTAATAAACGTTCACAACAAGATAGGACATATATGAAAGGACAGACATATATTTGCTTCTTGTTGGCTGCCCTTAGTCCATCTGCAAGTATTGCCATAACTTAGAGGATGGTCAGTGGCAGGCTGGGAGTGTTTATGTTGCAAAAAGGTTATCACACAGTGGGGAAAACTACAGTTGGACTAAAGATAGCAGGCTAATTTTTCAGTTGATAATTTTGTATGGCCCACAAATAATGTTGTAAATAATGCCCTTCAGAAGGAAAAAGGTTCCCCACCCCTGTCTCAGCACATAACATTATAATTAAGCACATCCCCATTTACAGCATCCTTTTTGAATTATTATTTTGAATAATTATTGCTTTTATTGAAGAGTAATCCTTATAGTCCTTTACAAATGATAAATTCCATCATCAAACTATACATTACCAAGGTGTTTAATCTCATCATAGCTGGAGCTACAAAAACCATGTGGCTGCTTCTTTTTCTTCTCCTATATTATGTTTCACAGGAATAGATTTCAGGGAAACTATCTCCAAAGAGAATTGTTCCTTGGACCTGTCAACATCGGTGTATCAAGATGTCTATATTGAACTAAGAAATATGACAGACCTATTTTTTGTAACGTAAAAATGTAAATGATCTAAGACACCGTAAAACTTTAAAAGTACAGAATTACGCAGTTGGCTCAAGTACTTTTCTTATTTACACTTTTCTTGAAACTTTTTTGTAAGGATTTTTAATTTTTATAACAGGGTATTCAAATTACAGCCACAACTCCAACATCAAATGCTGTAAGATTTGAAACAGGCGAGATTACTCTTGATGTTTCCAACCGTGTCCAAATGGCTAGCAAGGAGGCAACATCAGATAATGGTATGAACAGCTGTATTAAAGAAAGACATTACTTAACTGCTACTTTAAGATATGAACAACCTATCTCCAGAGTTTCAAAAGAAATTGAGCATATATTTTTATATCATGCAGTTTCTGTACAAAGTTGCTTTCTGGTCATCTGCTTTTGGAAGTTTTTGTATTTTCTTCTTAGGGTTGGAGGAAGCCCAGAAAATGTTTGTTCAAGCTGTAGTTGATCTGAACCTGGCTCTTGGACAGCTTGTGAAGGTAAGATTCAGAATCAGTGTTTTTTTGATTTATGAGTATTATTTTCCTACCTGAATTGATCCAGAGTCTGCACTTCTTTTAATTCCAAAAAAATTAGGTATCCCAATAAACTTTCTCTTTTCTGCCTTAACTATCATCTGTTTTTGCTTATAAAGGAATGCAGATCTGTTTAGAAATGGTTCATCTTGAGCAATGTAGTGTTATCTCCAAATTTCTTGCACAGATGGAATTTGTGTAAAAACATTAAAAATTAGGTACAGCATGGATTTAGTCCCATAGTACTGATTAAGCACTGAAGGGATGCATACTCATGTGTTCACACTGTTAACAGTGTTGTTTAAAAATAAAAGTTGCTAGTGTAAGAATTGCATGCCATCAGCTTTACATGTTTTTTATTCTGGCCAGGTTTGGTACCTGTGATCTATGTGTGCTAGGCATATGTTTTGAGAATATGCATGAAAATGAAGGCTGATTAACATCTTTTTCTTATGCAGCATACACTTTTTATTGTTCGTAAACAGAACCCTGTGTTTGAAGAGGCAGAGCCAGAGTTCTATACTATGGCATTCTTCAAGACAACCATTAGGGTTCGCAATGCTCTTCAGGTATCCCCTGCTGTACTGATGTTGAGATGTTTGTAAAAAAAGGAGTGGATATTGTATTAAGAATATTAAGTGTAATAAGAAAGATTTATTGATTTATGGAATGATTGGTTATTGGTTGCCCTTTTTCATTGTAAACTGTTAATGCACTGTTTCACTGTTTCATTGATGGAATTCTTGTGTGCTTGATATTTTACATTTCTGTGGTTTGCATATCAGGATGAGATGGTGCCACAATTATCTAGTGACCAGGAAGCATTGCTTATTCATCTTTCACGCCCAATCATGCTTGCACAGCCAATGGCATTTGACAAAGGTGAGTTCCCATGCTCTAGAGGTAATACTGATTTTTGTCAATAAATTGCATCTATGGCTGAAGAGAATATCTTAATTAAATTTTAAAAACACTTTCTACAATGGGGCTGTTTGTATTCACATTTGTTTACTTGCTTTTTCGTCAGCAGTGGAGAGATCACATGCTGAGAGCATGAACACTAGCGCAACTTGTTCACAGAAAAATTTGTCAGTGTGTAAGAGTATCTTAAACAACTTTTCTGTTACCTTTGTTGACAGCTGTGCTGGTCTGGTTGAACTACAAGAATGCCTATGAGTACTGGACAGAGCAGCGAATGGCACTCAACACAGAGGTTTTAACAGCTACACGCCAGGTGATGGACAAGCTGCCTCAGATGGCTGTCTCATCTGCCTCTCAGTCTTTCAGCACCCTCTTCCTGCAGCTGACAGTTGATGACATGGGCATATGTGTACCGATGAACTCTTCTCCTTTCCAGGTGTGGTAGTTGTCATAAGCTGCACACAAATAGTTATGTAAATTGCTTGTTACTATCCACAGATATGGTGCAACGGTCAATATATATGCACATGCAAACACACTTAGATGAAGAAATATACACAATTCTAGTTCACATGCCCATGCATACACATGCACAATATTATGAGGAGAGGGATGTTGGTAACCTACTAAATATATTCAAAGAAAAACCATGATGTGTCGTAGTTACTTTTACCATGCTTTAAAATGATAACTTTAGAATCTCTTTGTGACTCAGAGTCAGGCCCCAGCAAGTAGTCGTCTGGTTGAGAGTGAGCCAGGGGCGGCTTTAGTGCTGACTGTTGAAAGTACAGAGATTTCTGCATGCTCTTTTGGGTCACTTGTCAGCAAGGGAAAGTTCAAAGGTCAGTAACCAGGACAGTATAGTATAAACTATAAAGTATTCAGCATAAGCTTCAGTATGTACAGTTGTTTTTTTTTTCTTCATACTCTCCAGGATGACATGATTATATAGAGTTATCCTGGCTAGCTAGCTCAATTCCAGCTGCTCCATCCTGATTGATCAGGCTTGACCAATGAACAGGGAGAAGACAGAATCAACCAACTCACCCCACTTCCCATCCCACCTGTGCCAGCCAGTGGGCTCTCCTTCTCCAGCTTTTTGCCTGACTTCATGCAGTTCAGACTACCTTGCTTCTGCAGTCTTTTGCAGCCTGTGAAATGTGGTGAAGTCTCCTGCTAACATGTTCACAATACCAACTACCTGTCTGGCATTATCTTGTGAAGTTTGCCCCTTCTTCTACCGAGGACAGATGGGTACAGGTAGTCAGAAGCGAACTTCTGAGCCTGTTAAACGCTCTTTATCTTTAGAGAAGAATAAGGTCAGGCTAGACAGCCATTAATACACTCTACACTGTGACAGTGGTTTCACGACACTGCTACATTCTTCATGAAGAAAGAGAAGTAGAGGGACTGGGTGAGGTGGCAGTACTGGGTGTTTTTTCATGCCCCCTCTCCCTGACTATGTGGGTCCCTGTGGTGTCTAGTGCACTTCTTCCTTCAGATAATTTGGGGTAGAAAGTGTGTGCATTGAACAGCATTCACAATATGTTTGGGATAAGTAATGCTGTTTCCTTGTATGCACGATGTTCGTTCATGGCTGCAGAACTGGTGGCCGGTGGCGTTTGGATCATTCAGAATAATTTTCTTCAGAATGATTTCTCCCCCCGAAGATATTTCATCACTTGTGTCAGGAGTTCTTCAAGCTGCTGATGGATCTGTTTGCCTCATGCTGGGACAGCTGGTTACCAACCGTTGTGTTACCTGCTCTAGACCCGGCAGCCTGAGTGGTGGATGCCTTGCCCATACCTAGGGAGAGCCTCAGTGCATGTGACTTCCTACGACTGTGTTTTTTTACCCAAGGTTCTGGTGAAAGTGAAGGGAGTCAATGTTGATCTTCTAGGGGGCACCACTCATTTTTTTGGAGTCACTTGTAGAGCCCTGACCTGGTAACCCTGTTCATAATGACTCCTTGGAAACTGTTTTTATATAAGCTTGCTTTTGGTTCTGAAGCCTCAACATCTAAAGTATTCCAGCAGTGATCATGATGTTACACCACAGCATATGGCAGTGATGATAGTGAAGAATGCTCTAGTGGTATCAGAATGAACTCCCCTTGTTTTTATACATGTGTCTGCATGAGTGTGTTAATAAAAAATAGCAAAACGTGTACATGGGCCACCTATGATCTGACTCCTATCATCTACTTCGTTCTTTTTTTACTCCACCTAAATAAATAATTGCCTCACACCAGAGCTGACGCCTTGAACCATGTTGAGCGAATACATTACGTGTTGGAGCGTGACATTATGGTGTGTACTAGGAGTAGGAGCATAGTAGGCTTCTTTGAGTCAGTTATAAACTTACAGATGTTGCTGAGACAGCCATGCAGCCAGATCTTCCATTTAGTCCTACAACATCTCAATCTGCACTTATCAGAAGTGCAGCCGTCAGTAGGAAATTCTCAGGTGAAGCAGTGGTGTGATTCGCTGCCCTAGAAGGCCTTCCACTGCAGCTATTTAAGAAGGTAAGTGAAGGATTTTCTTCAAATGGCTGTCCTTGCAAGGTGCTGAAGCCCTTTGAGGTTTCACCAGTTCATGTAGCAGGTTCTCCCTTGGCTCTTCAGTTTAAAAGAATTGATGCCCATCCTAATAACAGGCTATATGGCCATGCTTTTGGATACTTTTAGCCATGGGGAGGCTTTGAGATGTGGGGCACCAAGATCGGACTTTGGAAATCTTGCCAGGACTAGAGTAGTATATCATGTCTCAGTTTCATCTTGAAATCTGGGTGGGTTCTCACCTTCTAAACTTGAAGGTATTGGAGCCCTTGTCCTGAGCTACATGACAAGAACTTACTTGGAGGACCTGTTTTTTGATAGCAGTGGCTCGAGTGTCTGAGATTCATGCCTTGTATACAGACCCTTCCTGTATGCAATTAGGATGGATGGCTCAGTAACGCTGCTCGCATACCCAGTGTTCTTGGCTAAGAGTAAGCTGTCTTTGTTGGGTTCTCAGGGGGTCACCTTGCTTCCCCATGACCCAGTTAGGCTACAGGACATGGTGCATGCCTTGAGCATTTACTTTAAAAGAACGGCTTCCTACAGGAAGGGCACATATCATTTTTCTTCTTTAAGGGAAGGTAGGTTAGACATTATGGCGCAGAGTTTTGCTGCTTTAAGTCTGTCATTAATCCAGCTTATGTGGATCTCTCTCCCAGAGCAAATTTCTTGCTTCCAACCAGGGCCTCTGAGGTTCGAGCTCTGGCAACTAGCCTTGCATTCTCATGTCATGTAGCCCTGGCGTTTGGATTCGACATTCACCATGATCTACTTGAGAGACTTGGCATACTGTTCTGTTTTTCTGGATACAATAGGCACCATGTCAGCAGCGCAGCATACCTCGGCCAGCCTGACCTTCCTCCAACTCAGCTTGGTAGGGTCTTATGCTATAAGGTCTCGCTGGAATTAAGGTATGTTAAATTTTTTCATGTTGTTTACCTCACCTCCATCCTTTTTGTTATTCTCCATATAGTCATGTCATCTGGGACAGTACAAAAAGGAAATACCACTTTTTGATGGTAAAAATTCCTTTCTTCGAGTACTTACCAGATGACATGACCTTCTAGTGCTTCCCACCTCCCCGTTGTGGGTTTCTTTCAGCTAAATGAAAAACTGGAGAAGGAGTGCTCACTGGCTGACAAGAGTGGGATAGAGGAGGGGGTGAGTTGGTTGATGTTATGTTCTCCCTGTTCAGGCTGACCAATTGGGAGGGAGCAGCTGGAATTGAGCTAACAAGTCAGGGTAACTCCATATAGTCATGTCATTTGGTAAGTACTTGAAGAGAGGAATTTTACCAACAATAATTGCTTTTCAGCTGGAAGTTCATACCATTGTTTTTAAATAAGAGTTTTTTTTTTTTTAAAGACCACACAATTTTCTTATTGAATTTTTGATTGCAGGTTTTTGCTTACGTTTTGCTGGAGACTTTGAAACATCATGGGACGATTGGAAACCCAGCAAAACAGATCCTATAATGAACATCTGTACAGTTCCAGCAGGAACCTATGAAGTGTGCTCACGCACCATTAACAAGCAGGCCTCAGGTGAGAAAGAATCTTGTCTATGGGCTGAAAAACGTAACATGAAATCAGAGAAAAATCTTGTAGTACTTTTGTATCTATTTTTTAAGGGTATAAAATGTTTGAGTAAAAACTCAGTGCAAGGCACTGTTTCCCCAGGAAGAGGTCAACAACACAGATGCCAGGATAGTTGATGGATAAGTTTACTTTCAGTAAATCAGTTTACTTTCAGCCAATCAGTCTGTCATATGTCCCTTGACTGGTACCTGTTGTTGAGAAGAGCACATTAATAGACTCAGTAGTTGACAAGGCCTGCCACTCATGCCTGTTTTGGGCGATAGCAGGTCCTGCACTGGATGACCAATCCAGTCTTTTATGTTCATAAGCCAATTCTTCCTCTGGCCACGATGATGTCGACTACCCTCCAAGATACCTTGAAGGACAGTCTTTGAGAAGATGTTGTCATTGGTTTTATGTTCTCTATATGAGATATTAGTTGTGGGCCTGTGTTCCACTGGGGGTGAATAGGAAGAAGAAGAAAAAGATATGAGATATGGAGCAGCCTCCTCAGGCACTTGTCTGGATTCTTCTCTTTTTCTCTCTGTATTGGCAAGCAGAGTCCACATTTCACATCTATGGAATAGAATCGGTTATATAAGGCAATGGTTCTCAAAGTATTTCAGACCACAGACCACTTTACTTAAGTAAAAAATATGGCGGACCACCAAGGCCTAAAAAATCACTCTGTACTATGAATTTCAAATTTAAATTGCCGCATTTGTTTCATTACAATTTAAAACTAAATGTCCTTTTGTGACAGTAGTATAGTAATAAGTTGATGTAAAACTATGTACCTCGTTATTTGTAATTAAAATGTTAATGCGAGGAATCCATCACTTTAAAGATCCCTTTGCTGACATATAACGACTGCCAGCCGCGGACCACCTGACCTATGCACGTGGACCACTAATGGTCCGCGGACCACACTTTGAGAACCATTGCTGTAAGGGATTTGTACAAATCATACTTTATAGTAAACCTGCTGCTATGGCTGTGCCAGATCCTGTCCAGCCTATCTGTTGCTGCTGTTGCATCGCTGTGATATAGCCAAAGTTGCTGGCACGATGTTAAAAACAAACAAACAAAGCTGCTGTTGCTGTTGTGATCCAGGCGTAGATATTTGTCATGGAGCTGCCATTCTTGGAGAGGGGGAGGGGTGTGCCTCCTTTTCGTAAGACTGCCTCAAGAATGATTATAATAACATAATAACTTGGCCAATAGGAAAGCTGGAAACATGTTCATTGTGCACAATTCATGATTTTGACCTCTTTCTTAAAGCTGTTGGTAGGCTTGTATCTTGAGAATGGAAATAAGGTATTAACCCAGATTTGGGGAAATGGTATCTTGCCCTGAGCTTTATCCATTCATTAGGGAAAAAAATTTATGTCTCACTCATCCTTTAAAGAACATATACCCAGGTTTGATTCTGAGACTGAAAGCAGGATAACTATTAGAGAATAATAGAGCATGCGTAGGTGGAAAATGTCTTTGTTTTAAGTAGCAAAAGAGTAAGATTCTTCTCCTCTTCTATTTTTCACTCTTTTTAAAAAAAGAATATAATCAAGCATTTACTGTATTTATTAACAAACGAAAAAAAAACCCAACTGATTGTAAGGCAGTAGAGATCTTTAGCAATTTGTTGACTCCCCAGAAGGAGAATTGGCAAAAAGTACATGTAAATTAGAAAGATGTCTGGAAAGTTCAAGAGGAGTATTTTGGAACTCTTGTATAAATTTTATCATGATGACTTATGGCCTGAAAAACTTACGCTGCATACTTCTGATGGTAGACCCGCTTGGAAATGCTAAGTGGATTTTGAATGTGTCGTGGGAGATGCAAGGCATTGATGTCCACCTTGACCCAAACATCGGTAAGCAGCTATCTGCACTTGGTCACACACTAACAGCCATTGCTGGGAGAGTCAGAAGAGTACCAGGAGCACACCTTTGATGAGACTGATGCTGGGGATAACAATGAGTTTGACTGCGAAGCAACTGACACAGAGGTAAGTAGCACGATTGGTGTTTGTTTCTTATTTAATCAATCAATCTTTTCGCTGCCTTCCCCCATCTTCCCCATCAATCCACCTACTATCAGTCCACAAGAGTTCATCTGGCCATGCAGCACCTGTCCATTTTTGACAGTTGATCAGTTTGTTTTTATGTGATTGCTGGTAAATATTTTATGTAATAGTTTTTTACCAGTGCATTCATTATTAGATCGACTACTTCATAATGAAGGTTGATCATTAAAGTTTTATTTTCTCATGCTCCATCCCAAATTTAGACCTGGAGGCAATGTAGTGTACTGTTCATGTGGTCAGTGCAGTCTTTCATTTCATTGACAGACCAGTTTACTATCAAAGTAAATAGTTTGCTTACTTGTTTCCTGTTCTTTAGCCTGAGTTTGGCTCAAGAAGGACAAGTCTTGTGGAAGACATCCTTCCTGAAGAATATTTTAGCCATGACATTGACCCAAAAGAAAGAGCACGACACATTGAACGTCAGATGAATGAACAGGCCAAGATTGTTCAAGATCTAAAGTAAGTTGGGTATAGTAAGGTAAAGGTAAAGGTCATCCCCTAACCTTTACAGGTTGTTGGGGGGTGAGGTGTTAGAGACCTCACTTTTCTTGAGGCCAGCTTTACATGAGGCAGAGCCCATCTCCTCTCCCTTGCTGCCTTACCTTCCCCAACCCTTTATGGCAGGGGTGTCAGTCACATAGGGGGGCCAAATCTCACATCATACACAAGGTTGGGGGATGAACATTATTAAGTCCGATAACTTTTTATTGAATGGTAGAAAACTAAACTTTTTGTTATTAATTTTATTTAAACAAAATCATACATTAAAACAAAGTTAAAGTAATAACAAACCAAGGCTTAGCAGTTTTTGTCTTAATTTATTTTGTCAGAAGTGGATGTTTGACATCTTTTCTTGGC
This sequence comes from Pomacea canaliculata, assembly GCF_003073045.1. Classification (NCBI taxonomy): domain Eukaryota; kingdom Metazoa; phylum Mollusca; class Gastropoda; order Architaenioglossa; family Ampullariidae; genus Pomacea; species Pomacea canaliculata. The sequence goes on from NC_037592.1 coordinate 29,214,697, forward strand.
AGCAAGTTCGTTAATGTTTGGAGTAAGTTTCTGTGTTGTGGAGATTCTCAGGATGGACTGCAAGTGTACAGCAGTAAGACGACTCCTGTGTGATGTTTTGTTGATTTTCATCACAGAGAAAAGTTGCTCACACATATATGTACTGCTAAACATTCTCAAGATTCGAGCTGCATGTAGAAAAAGCTGGGGCATTGTTTCTGGGAGGGAATGAGGGAACTGTGCAGGCCCCACAGAGTCGTTCTTTGCCTTCAGTGACTCATTACACTGCAGTTCTTTGAGCTCCATCTGCAAATGTACAGGTGGAGTTTTTATGTTGATGGCAAATGGGTTGTGAAAGAGTTGGAAATTGTTTTTCTGCACCTCAAAGTCACCGAAACAGCGTTTAAACTCAGCACGAAGTGAGTTCAGTTTTTCAGCAAAATGTGCTTTTGGGAACATCTTGACGCTGACTTCATCCATCACTGTTTTGCAGCAAGGAAAGTAAAACAAGTTGCATAGGTTCATTCGTGTTTCCCATAAGAACAACTTCACTTGAAATGCCTTCACTGCATCATGTATGTCAGTTATCAAGTGGTCCCGTCCCTGGAGCTGCAGGCTCAAGGCGTTGAGATGAGTGGTTATGTCAGACAGAAATACAAACTGGTTTCCACTTTTCATCCTTCAAGACTGTGATGTCTTTTCCTTTGTATACAAACTTCACTAAAAGTAGAAAACACAGGAACAGATGAAACAAAAGTGTGACTATTTGACTTAGCTGCTGGGTGTAGGACCGAAGCACCCATCCTTTGAGACCATGAGACTATATGGTCCAAGGGCTTTGAAAGGATTCATATTGCCACTAAAGTATCACCGTGACATGAAAGAACAAAAAAATTCACATTCACAAGAAAAGTCACAGAGGCTGAACCTGGCACAAAACTTGTTTAAGCCATTAGCAAAGCTTACAGCAACTCACCTTGTCTCCTGTGTTCTTGTCACATGACCCATCATTTTATTTAGTCCCAGTCATGCCTCATGTACTCCATTCCTTTAGCTTTATCTCCACCATATTTTTTTATATTCAGTCTTTTCCAGACAGGTTTTCTGCTGAAAAATGTTTAGACAAGGCTGTCATAAAATTTTATTTTGAAATGAAAGGCAAAAAACATAGCTAAACTGTGGAGAAAAAGAAGAAATGTTTTAAATGGTCTAGTTTTTTAGGTGTTTTGCTGATAAACATGCAGTCCACCTATCCAATTTTGTGCTTTCTGCAGACAACTAGGTGCAAGTGAGTCTACAATTGAGGCAGAGAAGCGTCGTTTAGAAGAACTACAGAACATGCTGTTCCATGACTTCCGCAGGGATGTTCTCAATCGGCTTAAACGACAAAGCAACAGGGTTAGTCCTCAACCATAATTTGGTCTTTATGACTATTTTAGTGCTCGTGTAGTTCCTAATTCTTAATATCCTGCATGCCTTAAGTTGCATGCTTTTTTGGTCCAGTTTCTTACTGTTTGGCAGAAATGTAATATGTGGATGCCATTTTAGAAATTTTTAACTATGGATGGCTCTAGTGGCAAAAATTATCTCTTATTTGCATGGAATGTTGCAGCCCTATGCTCCTTGCAAGGAATAAACTACAACCAATATGCATGCAATTAGATGTTCAATAGCCATCCTACAAATGCAGAATAAATAATTTTATAAAAGAAAATTATTGCTTATAGGCTTAGTTCTCCACATGGCTTTATTATCAGTCCATACTGGGGCAAGAGATTGCTTTGTACGTATAAGCAGCAGGTTATTCATTGTTTTACTTCATATTAGGATAAATATGTCTCCTTTAAAATAGCTTGAAATAGTCACACATAATCTCCACAGAATCAGGTTCTATGTAAAAGAAAATTTACCCGAGTAAAGATCTAACCTCTCCCCAAATACAGGGAATTCTACCTTTGGGTGGGAAAGAATGGTTTAGCCCAAGAAGGGGGAGGTGAGAGGTACATGTGGCACTAGTTTTGTGGTTTTACTTTCACTAATTGATTTCATCTGGCCTGACAAGTGTCTTCCTCTCGCTCCACTGAGTCAAACCATTCTTTCCTGCTGGACAGTAAAAGTTAGGCCTTTTAAAATACTGTCTTAAAAAAATCTATTAAAAAATCTTTAAAATATATTCTTGCTCTAGCCTTTAAAAATTAAAAAAATTATTAACATTACCAGATAGAATTAACAAGGATAATTTCATTTCTGCCAAATACAAGTTCCAAATTGTATGGACAGAATCATTCAGTGCTTTTAAAGGTAAAGTAACTTAACATGAAATATGCAGTGAACAAGTTGTATTTTTGATTTGTCAGCAAACAGTTTTCAAAAGGTTATTTTAGTTCATATAACTTTATGTGGCTGAATGTATGTGGTGCATTTTGATATTTTGTGCATGGAGCTTGGCAAGTGTGTATTTGTGCGTATGCACATGTATGCATGTGTGTGTGCATGCATGTGCATACATGAATGCATTATGTTTTGTGCATGCATGCTAGTATACACAAAACTTTCCTGATTTTTTTTTAGTTTAAAAGTTTCAGGTTCTCATTCATGCTAGTATACACAAAACTTTCCTGATTTTTTTTTAGTTTAAAAGTTTCAGGTTCTCATTCTTTTTTTTGGACAATTATTAATGCTGGTCTTCAAGTAATAAATTTACCATAAAGAGGAAAGAAAGTTGGACACTTAATTTATGTGTTGAATGTGTGCTTAGTAAAACCTTGCATGTAAGCTTAGCCGTCTATTTTCTAGATATTTGCTTTGTTGATAATTTCACCATGTTTTACATAAAATCATTTTGTTCAATTTTTTTTTTTAGTAGGAATAGGTTCTTTTTAAGGGGTAATCTTAAATAGGTTGATTTCCTTCAGTTTCACCAACAGATAACCACGCAGCTCAATAAACATAGGTGGAAGAAATACATTACTGCATAATTGATGAACAAAAATTCTCAGAGGCATAAGAGAACATGATTCCTTCAATGATGGTGTGTATTTTGTTGATTGTTATCCCTTTTGTGCTTGTTGGCTACAGCACATGGATGAAGTGACATCAAGACATTTCCTGGTAAACTGACTCTCCGATCACATGCTGCTGAGCTTTTTTATTTTCCCACTTTGCAATCTCTCTGTTATTCAGATTGACTCTGCTACTAATTTGCCAGTTGTGAACTAGTCTGTCTCGGTTGTTCTTGTTTGTCTCTCCTGTGTGTAATTGTCACTGTGTACCAATCCTTTAATTCACAAGTGTATTTCAGTTGTCTGTCAGCCTGATTCATTTTTGCCTAGTCTTCCACATTATTTTGAAACTATGACAGTTATTTGGATTATTGGCAGGGGATTAGCATTTCCTGGCAGATTTTGTAGTGAACTTCTATATGGGCAATAATATGGTCTGAACAGAATTGGAGAAGGCTTGCATCTTTTGATGTGCTTAATGATTGGCACTTTATGTGTGTGTGGGGAGGAATGAAACTGCAAGAGAACAACATGCTTAATCAGGTATTTTTCCTGTAAATAGTGTAACTTTAACAGTATGCTTCTACGTTGCACTCGTTGATGTTTAAAAAATATTCTTATGAAGTTTCAGCTTTTGTGAGGTTTGTTATTATTTTTAGTGTATGAATAGAAAATCTTTTCATGTGGTATAATCTAAATTGTTTTGTAGTCTATCATGAAGAAACACATTATTTCTTGTTAAATAAATTTTATGTTTATGTCTTTTTTTATTCCTCATGTATGATGACTAATTATTATCATATTTTGTCAATCTCTTTATTAGTCTGTTTGTTGATGTTCAGAATTTATTGAAATTCTTTCAACATTATTTTATGAAAGGGGAAAGGGAGAAAAGAAAGCATAGTCCACATCAAACTTGCAATTAAAAGTATTATAAGCTCCTGGGTGTTATGTGAAAGTTGTCTTCAAGGAATACAGATTTGATTTTTAAATTTACTGCCTTTTCAAAAACTAAATATTAAATTATGTATTTAGCAAACAAATTGAAAAATAGTGTTTTTTTAGCAGATTTGGTATAACTCATCAGGGTGTGTGTGTGGTTGAATATGTTTGTGTGCATGTGCAAACATTTGAGTGGGGAGGTGTGCACATGCATGCAACACAACTTTTCATTCTTCATAAGTGTAAGGCACTGAATATTTGCATGCTGCATGTTTGGAAAAAACAAAACTAAGATCACACAGAGCATTAGTTTCTCCTCCCTTGAATTCTTTAAACATTATTTGGTTTTCTTTTGTTTCAATGTTTCAAATAAAATTGAAAAAAATCTTTTTGTCAGCACTGTAGGTAAAATGCCATCTTGTGCCAAAGTAGATATTAACTTTGATAAATATCATATTATTAATACTATTTTTAAAGAGTAGATTAAACAAAACTCATTATTATTAGCATTAAAATTGCAGTTCTGCAGCAAACTGTTTGACAGAGGGTTTCCCTGTAATAAAGTTCAGGTTCTTTTCTTGATACTGCCCTTGACTGACAGTTGGTTTGCATGTGGAATGGCTGGTGTTTTATAGGTCAACAGCAGTAGACCTCATTAGAAAGTGTTGGAATACAATTACTGTACAAGAGTCAAATAGGACTTTTTTTTTTGACTGGATGAGCAGAACTATGGCTTTTCAAAGCATATGAGAAATTTGTGATGACTAAATCATTATTGGTGTGAGTCACATCATTTCAGAAATACAGGGTGAGGCTAATTATCATAAAAGCTTGCTAGATCCTAATTTTATTTTTTAAAAACTCACTTGAAGGCAGTGTGTGAAGCATTTTTTTTTTAGTCATATACTTGTCTTTACATGGGTAGTCAATTTCTTAGAAAATCAGTTTAATAAAAGCTAGGTAGGAAAAATAAATGAGTGGAATTTTTTTTTTTTTATGTGTGTGTGTGTGTAAAGACTGTTGCTTAAAGGCCAAACTTTAAGGAAGGAAAAAAATGGTTCATCCTCAGGGAGGGAGGTGAGAAGCACATGGAGTGCCAGCAAACCTAGTGGTCATTCTTTGCTAATTGCTTCCACCTGGCCTGAGAAGTACCCTCACCTCCCTCTTCTAGATGAAATCCATTCTTTTCTAGCAGACAGTGACCTCTAAGTTTAACCTCAAAGTTTGCATGTGCCTGTTTTGTACACAGATTATATCCATGAAGGGTTTTATTTATTTTCAATAAGACAAGTAAACATAGTCAATAATCAAGAAGTAAAAGAGTAAAACTTATCAAACCTTATTTATTTTTCTTTACATTAGTTTCTTTGAAATGATTAAATGCAGTTGCATGCATACTACATCTGTATTTGATGTATTCTCTTATGTAAAGTGTTCTTAGAAGATGGCCGCAGATGCCCTTCAATAGCATTGCAAAATGTAATTATCACTTCCACCATAGATACATGTATTTGACCTAAGACAGGCCTTCATTACTTTAACTGATCTATCAGTAAGTTTTGTGTTTAATCACACTTTTTGAAAATTAGCTGCTGCTGTGAAGCTTATTAAAATAATAATGTTGAAATTTGTGTCCCAGGCATCAGTTATACGGGATAAGCTTGGTCTCAGTTCCAGACCAGCACACATGAGATCAAAGTCATATGGAGGGAGACGCAGAGAAGGGTGAGATAATCTGAGGGTTATAGCACTAAGAAATATACTTTTTTGACATTTCCAGCTGTCAGCCAGCATTGATGTTATTTTGACTTCAGCTTATTAAAAAGTCAAAGAAGTCACCTGAGGAACCAGGTTGTTATAGGCCTGCTTCATTTTGATTGCATAGATCAGGGTTGGGGAACATATGGCCCACGATATCATTTGGTCTGGTTGGACCTAGGTAACTATAGGCAGAAGTCGAAATTTAATAAATCTAGAAAGGTTTTTCATAGCAACACAGATTTATATTCAGTGAATCATAATAGTAACATAAATTTTAAGGGACAAGCAAGGAATATCCATCATGTGATAGACAAGACACATACGAGTACATGATGGGACAGACATGCGCTTCTTGCCGCCTGCATGCGGTCCATCCATCTACAATGTCCATGGTCTGCCTGTATTTATTGCATTGACTGAGAGAACAGTTGTTGTCAGGAAGGCTGGGGTGTACATGTTGCACAAGTTTTAACACACTCTGGCTAAACAATGGCTTGACCAAATATAGCAGACTAATTTTTAAGCTGACAATTTTGTATGCCACATAAATGATGTAAAAATCTAGGTGGCCCTTGGCAGAAAAAAGATTTTCCATCCCTGGCATAGATGGCAAGAAGTGGGTGATTGATTGCTTTCGCTTCTTGTATAGATATTAGCCTGTAAACTTTTATTATGGGACATCACTGTATACCTTTTTTCAAGTAGGATTTGTTTTATTTTGTGTTCTGTCAGAAGAATATAAAGCTGTCTTGCAGTATTGATAGCAGCTATTTCCATATCAACAGTATCTTAAACAACAGGGACTATATTATAGAAATTTAATATGATATGCTATTCAATATTATTAATATTCACACACACTGTATTTCATAAATTAAATTGCATTCTTTATTTGTTTTGTGCCATACAACCCTAGTCACCAGTTTTCATCTTAAACACTTTTTGCAGGTCTTTCATTGCGCAACATCATCAGATTAATTCCCACACATTAGGTCGACCATGCTCCTTACGACAAGATGTTGATCCCCATCCCTCATCTGCACGTGTCCAGTTTGGTGGAACTGAACATACCACATATACACCGCCCAGGCAAGTTCTTCAAATTGAGAAAATCAAGCTTTTTATTAGTTTTTTTAAGAAAATATCAACTAACTTTTTCAAAAAGTGTCTTCATTGTAATGAAGATTGAAGCTGTGACTTTATAAAAGAAATACAGTGGAACCTCGGTTAGCGAACGCCTCGGATAGTGAATATTTCAGATACCAAAAATTTTGTTAAAAATTTGTCTCGGATAGCGAACAAAATTTCAGATAACAAACAGCCATGTGACCGACCAGCATGTCATCATTTGTGCTCGAGACACAGTTATGATCGGTCATTCCTTATCTGTGCCATCCTTCTTATTTAGTGATTTTTGTGCTTTATTTTAATAAGATAATCCTCAATCATGGCTCCAAAGAAGATTACAAATGTTTGTAGAAAAGTCTTTCCCTAGCAGTGCGATAGGTAATAGGAGCCTAAACATGTTCAATGATAATGTGATGTCGTATTACCGAAGAGTTTTACAAAAAAGGCAGAAACAACAGACACTGGACTAGTTTTTTTCTTCAACCTCAAAGCCACAGAAAAGGGAATTAAGTCACCCCCGATTTTACAATGTCACTTATTCATGGAGGGGGAATCCAAGCAGTAATTGCACCCCTTCCCCACACCTCCATCAACCCACGCCATCAAAACGGCACGTTTTCTTATGTTTAAATGCTTTTGTTAATGTTTTTATGTTTATTTGACTCCATTTATATTGTATTATAACTGTTCTTATTAAAAAATACCTATATAGCCTGTAACTTTAAAATATTAGCGAGTCAACAGGGGCTGGGAACCAATTAAATCTATTTCCTTTATTTCTTATGGGAAAAATTGTTTTGGATAACGAACAACTTTCCAGAACGGATTGTGTTTGCTAACCGAGGTTCAACTGTAATTCTTTATATCAACAGATCTGATGCCAAGCTTTTTATGGTGATTGAAACAGACTGGGATCCTTGTGTTTGTGTTCAGATGAAAGATGACACAGAACAGATATAAAATAAAATGGAAAATATTTTTTAATGAAAATTACTGCAAGAGATTGTGTCACCAGAGAAGATAAAATTTTGCTTTTCTATAGCCTTCATGAAACAAAATGAACATTTGTTATGTTGTATCCAGCAGCATATGTCTCTTACCAGCTTGCTAAAGAAAGCTTCAATGACACATGCCTAGTTTAAAGTCATAAAAACATTGCATGTGCTCAGAATCAGCGTGCAGCAGCTGATCAGCTCTTGTTTTGTTTAGCACCCCAGAGGGGTTGTCAGCCAGTTTTGATGAAGGTGATTTGGCTCAGCCTGAAAGACATTACCATTGCTTGAAAAAGACATGGTCATTACAGGACATCATATCATCAGATTCAGAATCTGTTTCATCTTCAGAGGATGAAGATGGGAATTCTTTGTCTTACACAACTGGTTACAGGTGGATAATTTTAAAACATTTTGAATCATCTCCATTTCTGAAGGAACAAAGTTACATATGTGCTTATAGAATTATTTATTCCATCTTTATGATAAATGATTGCAGCTATTTCTCTGTGAACAGGTTTTAAAAATTTGTTAATCATAAAATAACAGGAGACCTAAACTACTTAAGTAAAGTACATAGGATACAGTAGCATGTAGGATATAGCAGTGCAAGTTGGGGTTGAAGATTGCTAAGGTTTAGCACGAGGCAGTAAAGGTAGAAGCTGAACACAGTGGGTGTAGTGCTTGATGATACAGGAAGGTTGAAGTTTCATGCAATAGTTGAAGGTGAGGCAAGGGTAGACATTTCAACTAATGCTACTGATTCACAGGCAACAGGACCAGAGAAGTGATATTCCTCATGCCACAGCAGCAGGCAAAGGTAGCATGGAGCCAAACATTGATTTTGAGCTAGATGTCCGCATTTTCATTGACAGCGGCAAGTGCATCCTTCATCCGAAAGATATCAAGGAAGATGATTTTAAGAAGTGAGTAATCTGTTACTAGAAATAGCTGTAAAAGTCTGCCAGGAGCTTGAAATTATTCCCAAGGGATGTGTTGTGCTGTTTGGATTTCTGAAATCATCCTTTTAGCTGTAACTACAGGATTCAGCCTAGCTTACTTCAGCAGTTTTTAGAGGTGTTACTTGATTTTTTTTTAACTTAGTTTTTTAACTTAGATCTCCCCCCACAGTTCTGCTGCCCAAAGTATTGGCAAAAGTGAAGGGAGTCAGTGTCCTTCTGGTAGCACCACTCAACAGGAGTTGGTTGTGGAGTTCTGACCTGGTAGCCCCAACCACACAGCCAGATCTTCCATCCTGTCCCAGAATATCTCAACCTTCCCATCATGGTGTTATCAGGAAGGCAGTTGCCAGATGAAAATTCTCAGGTAAAGCAGTGGCTCGTTTTATTACCACTTGAAGGCCCTCCACTGTAGCAGTGTATGAAGGTAAGTTGAGGGTTTTCATCAATTTCTCATCCATCAAGGCCTGGAGCTCAGGTGGCGGACTTTCTGTTTAATCTGAAGGCAGTGGTGCTAATAACCCTCAAGGGCTATAAGGCCATGCTCTTCGATACCTTTCTTCATTGGGGTGCGGGGAGCAAATAAGATTTGTCTGACCTTCTGGAAAATTTGTCCCGTGCATGACGAATAGGTCGTTCTTTATTCCCATCTTGAAATTAGGGGTGGGTTCTCACCTTTCTAAATTCTCTTGATTTTGAGTTGCTTACTTGGAAGACTTGTTTTTGAAGTGGCTTCAGCCTCTCGAGTATCGGAGTTTCATGCTTTGTCCACAGACAATTCATTTTCTTACGTACCCGGAGTTTTTGGCAAAGAGGTTACTTTGCTCTTGCTGCCTAAAGCAGATTTCCGTGATCCAATTAAGCTACAAGATCCACGGTGTGCATTATGTATTTATCTTAAAAAATCTGCTTCCCAGAGGAGGGGCAGATCCCGTCTGCTTGATCAGCCTGCCTTGCCTATTCTGCTCAGTAAACCAGCTTGGCAGGGCCTGCTGATCAGCTGCCCAGATGGAATTGAGAGAAATTTTAAAAATTTGATGGGAATGCCAAAGCTAGCCTTTTTGCTGGTTACAACACCCCTTACCTATTATTTATTCTCCACATAGTCATGTCTTCTGGTACAGTATGAAGAAGGAATACCATTTTTCATGCTAAAATTCCTTTCTTTGGGTACTTACCAGATGACTGCAAGTTCCCTCCCACCTTCCCAAAGTAGGTCTCTGTTCAGTTGGGCGAAAAACTGGAGAGGTGTGAGATGGAGGGTGAGTTTGTGTTCTCCCTGTTCATTGCTGACCAATTGAGAACGGACAGCTGGAATTGAGATAGCTAGTCAGGATAACTCCACATGAAAAATGGTATTTTATCACTTCCATCAAATTGCTCAGTTTGTAGTGTGAAATCCTGGCAGAATAAATTTTCAGTAATATCTTTAAGTTTTTCCAGCTGAATTTTTCACTTAGTGAGTTATTTACCTCAGTAAATTCATAATCCATAGGCCAACAAAAAGGGATCGACATATGTCAGGGGATGATCTGTCAACACCAACATCCAAACAGAAGCTAAAGCGAATGGAGTCTGCACCCCCAAACATCATGAACAAGAAACAAGCAACGCAAGTGGAGACAACTGTCTTCTTCCTCCCCAGTGTGGATGTTAAGGTCAGGCATGCATTCTTTATTGGTTGGGGGGAGTTGGAAGGAGCCTATTATTGAACAATTTAGTTAGGTATTTCCTTATCAGTAAAATATTTTTGTCGATAAACAAAATTCTTAGTTATTGTTGACAAGGTTCTGTAGCACATTTTCAGAAGCTCTGAATGTTTCTCCTATCATGAAGGTACATTACAATTCCAAGACAAGTTTCTTCGAGATGAACAGCTCTTTGGGCAGCACAGCTGACTTTGGATCCCGCTCAGCTCCAGTCTCTGCCTCCTTTTCACAAATGGACGATGTTTTCAATCCACGCTTGACTCATTTTGCCCCAGCAGATCAGGCTAGGACAGGTCGTCACAGTTTCTTGGGACTAAATGACTCTCTGAAATCACTTTCTGGAGAGTCAGCCATGGATGGAAGTGAGGCAACTTCACTGACAGGAGGTACTGGAAAGAAAGCAGTAAAAAAGGCAAACCTTTATGCTTGGCTGTCACTGCAGAGTTTGCCCGAGGTCAGTTGCATGCATGGCTCATCAAAAAGTTTTCACTTCAAGGGAATCAAGAGGGGGTTGTTGGATTTAGGTGGTGGCTTTACGCTTACTCCAGGTTTTGCTTCTAATTATAATATCGTAATAAACCTAATTATATTTTAAGATCAAATTTTATGTTAGATTTATATCAAGCGTACACAAGTATTGCATACTAGTTAAATGTTGTTTGGAGATTTTGGCACTTGTAATTCTGGTTATTTTGCTGTTATTTGTGTTTCTTTGTTGTGTGGTTATCACTTCATTGTAGTCTTTGTGCACCACACATTGAAGTTGCCTCCAGAGAGGGAAATGCATCCTACAAATTCAGTCATTATTATTATTAATGCCACTTAGCACTATTCTGATCATATTTCATATCACTCTTCTCAAATGTATGAAACTGTTGAGTAGAATATTAAATGGCTTGACTGACTGGGTGTGTGTGTGTGCGTGTGCATGTGTGTACATACTTGCAGGAGATGATTATCAGCCCTTGCCTGCTTGATTTCTTGGAACAGGCTCTTGAACCACTTCCCATCTCTCAGCCCACCCAGAACAAGAAAGGTTGAATTAGATATCTTTATGTTTCTAGCTTATCACAAATCTTTTTTCTGATATTTTCTGATATATTACAGAGTTATGGATGTCATTACAAATCATCACTTATCATTTTGCTTTCATAACATTGTTACCTCAGCATAAACTTGGCAATTGACTATCATTATCAGAATATATGTTTCTTCTCTATGACATATCCACAGCAGATAAGGGGAGTGTGATTCACCTTAACATGGATCTAGATGCATCTCAAGTTTCTTTGGGACTTCCAATGGGTGCTGCATTCTTTCCTGTTGATGTTGTTGTTAACATCAAGGTGTGTTGTTCACATCATTTATTTTCCTATAAAAACGGTTGTATTTTATGAGTATTCGTCATGTCATTAACAAATCAATATAATTCTGAATAACAGTATCTGCCCCACAGTTTTTCAGAATTAATTATTTTTGATAAAATATTTGAAACAGAGTAATAAATTTTAATTGATAAATCTCACACATCCTGTTGAAAATTGTTAACTTTAATGCAGATTGCAGCTTAAAAGAAAATATTTTAAGTTATATTTTAACCAGCAAGGGATGTTCCAGGTTGAGCCTTCAAAGATTCGTTTTAACTGCCAGCCAATTTCACGTGTTGAGTGCCTTGTGCAAGTGCCATCTCTTGAGCTGGTCTTTTCTACAAAAAAAACAGATGTAGAAGGTCTCTTGGGTGAGGGCACACCACCTACGAAACCCAAATGTGAGAACTGTTGAATACTCTATCATAGAAGATCTTGTTCATAATCTTTACATTTCTGCCATTTTTTTTAACCACATAACTGCTTTTTTGTACATGAAAATATATTTAATTGACTGATTTCCATGTAGGCTGTAGGAGTAGATATTTATTGCATTCTTATTCTTCTTTTCACTAGATGGTTTTCATCCATTTTGATGTGCTGGGGTACATCAGTTTTTATACATGTATTTATTTGTTTGGATTATTGTGATCATCATGAATGCATTTCAATAATAAAAATTTGTACATCTAGTGGGGAAAAGGCTCTCTTCGGGAAACCGTGACCGTCATGCCAGTGGAGGGGCACGTCCACGTGTGGGGAGTACATTGTCAGACAATTCCTCTGCAGCAGCTGCAAACTCTGGAGGGCTGAGTGTAACAGGCTGTTTGTCTGACTTTTCTCTTTATGTATTTCATCCTTACGGAGGGGGCCAACGACGCTTTTTTCACAGTTCTCCATATAGTGGAAACCAGAGAGGCTATCTTGGTAAGTTTATGTCTGCTGCGATGATCAAAGTGGTCTCTAATTATGTTTTTCATCTTAGTCATTAGGTTGTCTTTGTATCTACTGCTTTGTTTTATTTCAGGGGTTGAGTATCAGAACTTTGGCGGGGGGATAGGAAGTGCTTAGAAACACTGTGGAATAGAGCTTATCATCGGTCCAGTTTGTAAGATCCTACATTTAGGTTCAGATTTCACCTTGAGGACACAACATCTTGATGTGACAGTGACAACCTGTTCAAAGGGATGGTCAGGTGTTTTCTTCAAATACTCTAGTTTATCCTTCTTTCCTCCCTTCCCCCAAACACAAACAGGTATATTTTGCTACAACATAATCTTTTACAATTACAGCACAGTACATAGTATGTGAAGCAAACAATATATTACTGATGGACTAAGGCTTTCCAAGTGGTTTTCTTACTGGCTTACTTCCTCTTTTTTTCTTTGGTTCTTATCTGGGATAGTGTTTTCTTTACTGTTTGTGATTTTCTTTTCGATTAATTTTTCTTCTAAGCCAGTACAACATCACAGCAGTTACAAAATCTCACACACCTAATAACTATAAAATACCAAACAGTTATGAAAGCACATAAACATCTAAATATATATAAATATCTTTCTATCGTCAAACTCACTATAATCCTTAAATTCCACTTCCACAATCTCTCATCCATGAGCACATAGTTCTTATGATTTGTGTAGGCTCCTCAGGCTATTGTCTGTAAAGTTCAGTCTTTTAGCGAACAGAATATTTAATCGTCTGATGACAGATCTAGGTCCATTAAGACTCTTTAAATATTAAAAACTACTTACGTAAGGCCAGGCGCCACATGAATTCCTTCTTAAAGAGTCTCCCTTTTCTCTTGTTTACAATATACACTTTGCTGTTGGCTACTTGAATTACACTTATGAAGAGTACAACCCATTCGAGGAGCCTTAATTTGGTTATCTTGGGTTAGCAGGTATTTTGTTTTTTCCATGGTCTCACACAATCGTCCAGGGAATCTTTCCTCTTTTCAAAACACTGAAAGAATCTTCTCAATGTGCCCCTGTTGATGGCTTTGGTAGTTTCACACTCACCTTTGTTTGTTTCTTACACAGCTATCATAAATTACCTTAATGCGTGATACCAAATTGTTTGCTCAGCCACAATCTGTTCAAAGTTTCGAATTAAAATATAAATAAATAACAAATAGGGAGTTTACAAAGGTTATGATGACTCCTGATCTTATCTTCCTCTCCGAATGTCAGGCTTGCTCTTGCGTCATGTCAGCAATATATGTAATCTCACTCACTCAAATACTTGCAACTCCCTTGACTAGTATTTGCTTCAGCGTCCATGCTTTCCATCCTGTCCATACACACTCATGTATGGATCTAAGCTGCATTCCTGACAGAGCCATTAAGATGGCAGCTCCATGGCAGATATCTGCATCAGTATCACAACAGCAGCAGTGGTGATGGCTAAGCTAGATAGGATTTGGCATAGCCGTAAGATCAGGTTCATTACCAAGTATAATCTATACAAATTCCTGGTAGTACCAATTCTGCATTCAATAACAAGTGTATGAGAAGGCAGCTCCGGATCTCAAACAGAGAACATAGAACCAATGACTTTGAAATAAGATTGCCACACTCGTAGGACACCGGGAGCCTCAGCGACATAAGCTAGTCTTCTTTGGTCATGTGACCCGGCACGACACCTTGTTGAAGACTATTCTTCAAGGTACCTTAGAATGTGGTCAGTGCTGTGATAGCCAAAGAAGGAACTGGTTTTTTAACTGGTTTTCTTGTACTGGACCTGCTTACTATTGCCCAAAATAGGCAAGAATGGCGGGCCCTGTCAGCTCCCGCGTCTGTCCATGTGCTGTCTGTCTGTCCCCTTCCTCCCCAACAACAGATAATGGTCAAGGGACAATGGACTGACTGACTTACCCAATATCTTCACATAGGCAAGCCAAGTTGTCAAGTTGATAAATACTCTGCCATACTCTTGTTTCCTTCTCTCATGCTCGCTCTTGTTTATTTTGGTAATGTCTCTTTTGAGGTCGACTGCTATCCATCTCTTTTCATCTTTTCCTTTACATCTGTGTCACACATTGTTCCTTCTGTTGATCTGTGCTTCTGGTACACCAAATGCTATCTTTTGGATTGTTTATCTGTGCCTGCACCGTGTTGCTTCTTTTTTGTAAACTATTTTATTGACTAGCAGTATCCCCTACCACAAATATGCCATCTTGCTACTGCTAATATTTTGGATCTTTGCATCAGCAGCATAGTTAACTCTCTGCCAGACCTGTGCTGCCCCAACATGCTTCCTGTGCAGGTTTTTCTGTCTTGCATTTGTCTGTTGATGTATCTCTGCCCCTTTGTTAGCTGATGTGTTGTGTCTAGATAAGTATTCTATATACATTTTGTGTTATTCTTTGTGCGTTAGGCTTTCTTTTGTAAAGCATATTGAACCCTCTGTTAAGTAGAGAAATGTGCTATATACATTCCTGTTATTATAATTAATATAATAGTAATATTATTAATATAAATCTTGTTTTTAAATGCGAATAAAGTATCTAATGTGAATAAAAGTTTTTACAAAAATATACAGGTGAACTGGAGAGAAAGTTGATTGCAACTATGATGCTTTGTCTGCAAACAGGCAGCATACTTGAGCATGGCTCTAGCTTCACAGAAGTTACAGGCAAGGATTCCCTTAGCCTGAATGTTGAATTTATCCGAGTGAACATATCCCGCACACGCAAAATGGAGGTTCATGCAGGAGGAGAGACTAACAATGGCAGCAGCAAACTGGACCCTCAGATCAAATCAACTGTTGTACGATTCTCAGGTTATGTGAATGACATTTTTGTATATTTGCAAGTGTATAAACGCCTGGATTTTCGGTTGAATGCATTTCAATACATTTTTTCTTTTTCTCAAATGTAAAGACAAAGGTAGTTCCATGACCTTTTTCAGGTTGTTAGGGAGTGAGGTGTTAAGAGACCTCACTATTCTTGGGGCCAGTTTTACGTGAGTGTGATGCCTATCTCCTCTCCTTTGCTGCCTTACCTTCCCCAACCCTCTTTAGAGTCAGGTACCCATTCCCTCAAGCTAGGTCAACTGGGGGAAGTGAGCAAGCATAAACACATAAAACAATGATTATTTTGATCTTCCATTTTCAGCCATTTGTGACATAGGGAAGGCTTCTTTCAAATATGACATGCGCAGACTTTCTGAGATACTTTCTCTGCCCAAAGCATGGTACCGACGCAACTTGGCACGTCGACTTTTTCTTGGAGATGATAGCATGGCTCAAGTTGGTGGCGAGGGTAAAGCATTAAATGTTTTACTTTCTTTGGTTTCTGTAGTGTGAGTGAGAGTGTGTGTGTATAACAGAGAGAGGGGGACTTTTATTGCTTTTATTCTAGGATAGTTTTGCACTTATGACTCTGTGTGCTGTGACATAATTCTTTTTTAGTTTTGCCAAGTTTGAGTTTATAGTGAACAATCATGATGCAGTTATAGAGACAGTTAACAAGAGACTGTTGGTAGACAACAAAAAAAGAAAACAGATTATTGGTGTTAATTTCAGTAAGAAGCTAATGGGATCAATTTCATTTTCTTCTTAAAATAGACTTCTTAAATAGAACTCAGATGTTGAGAGCATGCTCCTTCATGATCATGCACTATATAAATCATGCGTTTATTATTATTAACTGAAAAACAATTGTGAAAATTTTGATTTTATGCAATCTTAATTTTAAATAGGAAATTTATGATAAATCTTATTAAGTAAATTCAGCACTGTATTATTAGTCTTTCAATTTTTCGGCTTGTTAGAAGTGATAAAGATGTTTCTGTGATAAAATTTCACTTTGCTTCAATCTCCAATGTCTTTTGATCTTGTCCAGCAGTCTTTTTTTTTTTTTTGTTGATGTTCTGTGACCCTTACCATTTTGATTTTTGGACTGTTTGTGTATTAATAATTTTTATTTGTGTCAGGTTTTGAATAAACATCCTTGACAGTTTGATGTTCTGCATATATTATCATGGAAAAAAAGCCTAAAGTATCTGGACATTAAAATAAAATAAGAAAATAAAATGTCATACTGTTTATTAGGTTTGAGACAGTTGCTAGTTTTAGCATAGTTGCTTGATTTGACAAACATGCTATTTGTTTGCTTTGCAAATTACTTTTTGCTAAAACACTTTCTACTAGAGTGAGACCCACACTTGAGTAAATTAGTTATTGTCCTTACATATTCACCATAAGCTTGTTGAACTTTGCATTTGCTATTTAAGATTTTGGTTGACTCACTGGATTGTTGTGTTTAGTGCCATATAGTTTTGCTTTCAGTCTGGTCAAAAAGTGTTGCATTTGGCTTATGTTTTCATGCATGCAGTTGTGTTGTGAAGCTGTGCATGTTTCCAGATCTTGAAAAATCCAGTTCATCTTCATCACCTGAAGCCAGTGAGCAGCGTCCACTGTACATGTCTCAGAATTCCATGTCCTCCCCTTCTATTCACAAGCTTTTGACCCCACAAAAACGTACCCATCACCGGCGATCATCTTCAGGGGATAAGCTAAAAGTTCAGCTGAGTCCTGAATTTAAAAAAGAAATAGCAAGCAGACGAGGTGTGAGGTCATTTTATGTTGTTTTTTTTTTTTCCAAGTAATCAGCTCATTGTAGCAGTTTTGTGCCATTGAAAATCTGTGATATTGGACAAATGAAAATGCATGTTGTATAAGAAAGTTTTTGTTGGCTGTTGTGGACTTCTGAATTTTTTTTTGTTTAAAATTTATGGAATCCACAATATACTGGCTGTTATGCCACAGAATGACCTATATAAAATGTCAGAGATGAAAAAACATCAAAATCAAAGGAATAAAGTTTTTACTGTGTATTCTCTAATGATGCACCATCATACTAGCAGTTGTGGGGGAAAAAGCTAACATTTTCATTGTCATTTTAGGGATGATTTCTAATTTCTATTGGCATGGTGATTGGTGTTATTATAGTGTTTGTATTGTGGGTATGATGGGGAAATATAGTGTGTTTGTATCAATGTTTGCATGAAATATTTCTCCTGGATTTGTTATGCACATTTTATTGGACTAATGTTGCTTTTGACTCTAAAAAGGTCGCAGCATGACACAGCAGTCTCCAACTGAGCTGTCTTCAAGGGATACCAGTCAAGCAGCCTCAAAAGGCAGCACAGGAATATCAAAAAGTCGTGGCAAGCACATGTCACCAGACTTACAGCAAAGCCGACACTCCATGCAACCCAGCATTAATGTCATGAGTTCCTGGGAGACCTTGGTTTTGTTTGCAGTGAACTTATCTCGCCTGGATGTTGAGGTCAACATGAGCAATGTCATGGGACATACTATGTAAGAGATAGCTTGCTTTAGTATGGTTCTCTGCGTAATAGATTTGGAGAGAACAATTTAAGAAAAAAACACCTCCCAGAAAATAGTACATAACCAAAGACAAAATTCACACCTGTGTGTATGTGACCAAGCAACCTCTCATACACTTAATGCATATCCAGGTTGTTGATACCTTTATTCTGGTGACCATTTGTTAGCTGCTTGCATCTACCTGTACAACCACCACCTACTCTTAACAAACATTTTTGGGGATCAGGCTGCTGGTTGAGATGGCAATGATTTCCACTGGTGATAACGCGGTTTGTGTCTCACTCTTTTCGAGCTTCTCTCTGCCATCTTTTCTTATGCCTTTCTTTACCCCCCACTCCACCTTTTATACTCACTATGAAGGTTAATGTGCTATGGATGTCATATTGACAGTGCTGGTTGTGTTGCTGGGGTCCACCTTACAAGAGATTGGGTGCTGGCCCTGTGATCTCTTCTGTTCCCTCTACACAAACTTGCATGTCCATCAGCTGGCATCTAAGCCAGCCTCTAACACACACGCATATATGTATAAACAACAAATTAAACTTGTGTTCTTCAAAATCTCGTATTCTTGACAGTTGTTTCCTGTTGTCCAGAGTTTGCTTCCAGCAGAACCTGAGGTGACCTTAGGTCACCAAATGTATCTACTGTTGCTGGCAATGTGTTTGTGTGAGAGAGA
Source organism: Pomacea canaliculata (assembly GCF_003073045.1). NCBI lineage: Eukaryota > Metazoa > Mollusca > Gastropoda > Architaenioglossa > Ampullariidae > Pomacea > Pomacea canaliculata. Next base: position 29,233,569 of record NC_037592.1, read on the forward strand.
AATTGTTTCAACATGCATATGTATGTATTATCTAGTACAAGCACTAACTTCAGTTGTCCTTGTGGATAAGTGAACTATATATTTTACCCTACAATTTTATTGGTTTTTATCCCAGTTCTCTTGTTTTCTCTATTGCACATGTCTTGTCTGGGCAGTTGGAAGACCAGGGAGGTGAAGAGTACTGGCCGGTTGTCCATTGATAGCAATGGTCACAAGAATCTTAAAATCAGTGCTGGTCTTGGTGGCTCTTCATTTGACTCTAGAGGGGGAGTTGTGGGTGGAGCCATTGACCTACAAGACCTCAGCACTTTTTGTAAGTGGCAACTGTTCATGGTCATTTGTACCACATAGTCAAAACACAACTGTACACCTTTTTTTCTGTGACTATGCAGTACTTCTGAAAGTTTATTTTCACATGCAGAACGAACAATTTACTTACTAGAAAACTGAAAAATGCTCTGTTATGGATGTTTAGTACATAGCCATATGTGTTGCTGTGGATCTGTTGATTGCCTTGGGAATTTTTTTTAGGTGGGGGGGGGGGGTGATGGAGAAAATAAGAGTAGATCTTGAGACATTTATAATCTGAATATAAATGATTTTAGTTTTATTTCCTTGCAGGGAATACCTGTTTTACAGATAAAATTATGGTACTAACAAAGCTTAAAGCAAAAAGTATCCATCATTTTAGCCATTTATACATGTTTGCCATTTTTCCTTCAGTTCAAGTGAGTGAGGATCCAGATCTAGGCAAGGATCCAGACCACAGAGCAGGTCTGACACTTTACGCATTAGAGGGCCGAGTGGACTACATGGGTTCCAGTGTTCTCATGACTCGCCTGAGTTCTCTGGATGTCTTCCTGCATGATGAGTGGCATGTGGAAAAAGATTTTGTTCAGGACACGCCTGTTGCCACCAACAGGTTATTTCTTGCTTTTAGTGGTCTCCTACTTATATTGTGTTCATACATAAGTGGTATCTGATAGAGGTATTTTGCAAATTACAGTAAAATCTCTTTATTTAAAGACCTTCCCCAGACTCAGAAAAGAACAGTAGAGAGCAACGCAAAGTGTGCTGGCACCACGTGGGGATCAGCTAAGGGGGCTGCCCAAATCCAGGTCCGCTGGAGAGGTGGTGTTGCAGCCCTATTCTCCTCCAGGAGTAGCAAGAAATAAAGACATAAACAAGATCTTCCCAGTTTAAATCCCCTCTTAGTTACAACCGAAAAATTGTTCACAGATGTATTTCTCTATATGTACCTAATCTATATTACGATTACCTGGGGCATTCATTTAGCCTAAGGGCCTGGTTGATTTGATTTTCAATGTTGGTACATGGGACAATGTGGTCATCGTGGAGTTGGTTCAACAGGCAGGAGGTCAATATTTATACCTAGGTGATATGGTTTTTGGTTGACAGGACACTGTAGACAGGTTTATATGTAGAATGTAAAAACAGATAATAGTGCATTTGAGATCTACAACATGTAGACAAGAGGTAGGTGTGTTGTCATCCTGAACACCTATGCAGTTCAGCAAAAAAGTTGAGATCAAGCAAAGGCAGTATGTAGCATGGGAAGTAACTGAGGTGCAAAAGAATTTGTTGAAGTGAGATGATTTTGGAAAAGGTCAATGGCAACCATTTGGTCTTTTGTATTTGACAATTATAATGATAATGAGCACTTGAGTACAAGTGTAGCATTCAGTACAATGCAACTTTATTGATCCCCAGGGGCAATTTGTGTTATATATATCAATCAGTAAAAATGTTCTGAATTTATAAAAAGATGTGAGGGCATTGTTTTCTGCATTCAAATTGTAGCTTAATTTCTTAAAAATAAATCTTTTTATTTTTCTTCTTTTTATATTTTGAATATATGAAGGTATCAGAAGCAAAAAAACATGACTAAAAATTTACATAGCATGAAATACTAAATAGAAAAGTTAAAAATCATGCAGGGTGTCCATAAAGTCTGTGAACCATTTAAAATAGTTTTAACTTTGTAAAATATATATGGTAGAACTCATAAAAAGGATTAGAAAGCTTTGTGTATCTATTTTTAAAAATGTTTTTAGAAGTTTTATTGTCTGTTAAACATGAAAGAGATTCTCCAAAAATTAATGTATGGTATTCTTTGGGGGACAAATTTGAGAAATAGGGCCATTCTTTTTTGAGTGGCGTGTTGTTTATGATGATAGCTATGCTGCAGAATTACTGTATTCCTCAACTTAAACAATTAGGACTGAGAATATGGTGTTTCAACAAGAATGCTTTTCACTTGCTTTGCATGTTAGACAGTTTCTACATGAAAAATTCTCTAACAGATGGATTGGAAGAGGTGGGTCAGTTTCTTGGTCATCATGTTTGACTTCATTGGATTTCTTTTTATGGAGACATGTGAAAACTAATGTCTATTTGTCCAAACCTTGATCTTTAGAATACTTACAACTAGGATAACTGATGTGATTGCTAGTATTACTGAAAATCAGCTTGAAAATAGAATTAGAATTTTCCTAGAACTACAGAATCATATTACCCTTTGCATTAGTAATGATGGTGGATATGTTGAAAATTAACAAGAGCCCTACAACATTTAAGTATTTATTCTTTCTAGTCCTTTTTACAGATTCTTTGTATCACACATACTCAAAGTTACAACTACATGTACTTTAAATTACATACAAACTTTATGGACACCCTGAATGAGGTAATAAATACCAAAAATTATAAAAGTAATGAAATAGTAAACAAAACATAAAATGTACATTAAAATATGAAAAATAAAGTATATATGGGTGGATAACAAACCTTTAATTTTTGCTTGGTTTTACCCATTCAAAATCAAGAAAATAAAAATAATTAAAAAAAGGTTATTAAAAATTAACTAGCAAAATAAGAAAAAAAAGCAAACAAAAAAAATTCTTTTAGCATACTGTTGCTCTTTAACAATATTTTTCAGGGTGGAACCTAATTTTATTTAAAGATTGGTTTTAAGAAAATAGTGATTTTGATAAGGGTGGGCGCCAATTTGAATCTCAAATTCGTCAGGAAGGCAGACCATTTTTTGTGTTACCACTATGATTTATAGCAGCACCTTTAAGCATCATGGTTTGTAGCAGTACAAATAGCTTTTGTTTAGATGATGATGTAGAGCAGACATTTCCATACATGTACCTGTTGTGCTAGTCCTTTAGTAAGAGAGAAATACAATTTCAAATGTATGTTTGGGAGGCTTCATAGCCTATTGGTTAGTGTGCATCACTTCAAAGTAAAAGGTTGCTGGTCTAAAATTTGCTTATGGTTGTGGCTGGATAACTCAACCTTTTTATCCAGCTGCAGGTGGTGCTTGATTTATTAAAAAGAATAGGAGGCACTGAAAGAGAGGGTGAGGCTTTGAACCAGTAGCATTTCACAGCCATTACAGCAACATTCTATGGAAAGTTTTACCTTTTTTTGTTACATTTAAAAAAAAGATATCCAACTGTATTGGTTTTCCTCTTCCTACTTAGGGCAGCCAGCCTGTTTGTCAATGGGTCCCTGACCTGGGATAGATTTAATGTGATGATTTCCCGCTCTACCACCCCAGACCTGATAAAACTTTTTGGCAAGCTTGAAGAATTCTTCAGTCAACACCTTACAAGCAGTCGACGAGCTTTCTCAGCCTTTGGACCCATCTCGTCTGCTCGTCGAGCTGAGAGAAAAGTATCTGAGGATGGTACATGATTTTATTTCCAGATCCTGGCTACTTTTTTATGTTTGATTTAACTCTATCAAATGTTGCTTTCACAGTTCTGCTTTAGATTTTAAAAGTTGCGTTGAAGCTTGGGAAGTATGTTCAGATACAGTATTATTAAAAATGTCTTCTCATATACAATTCCTTTTCCAGAGTGAGTATCTGATTGTCCTTATTAATGATACTATAGTCTTAAATTTTGTGCAGACATTGTATTTTTTTGTGGGTAGGGAGTGAAATAAAGACATGAAATATCTGTTTAATTAATTGTGGGTTTGATAATATTTCGCTAGCTGTGAAGATAACTTTTTTTAAGATAAAAGAGATAGAGAATATGCTGATAAAGATGCTTTCAATAATGTCTTGCAGTTAATTTTATTTAAAGTCTTACAATATATTTTAGCTGTACTGGCAGAACTTCGGCATCATCGCCACTGGCAAAGTGCATTGGAACACCTAACCGGTTGTCAGTTCTCCATGTTGCCACATGTATTGCCTAGTCAAGGCATGATTCTGGGAGGCACCATTACACTTAAGGGTCACTATCTGACTTTAGCCTCCTTCCATGGAATCAACTTCCGCTCTAAGTACTGGGCTCTCTTCAACATTCAGCATCCCTACATTCTCTTCTCTACTGAGGCACAAACCATGCAGGAAGAGGGTAATTATGCAAACATATTTGCATATATATGCATACATAGACATACAACTTATTCATACATACTAACATTATATTATTTGCATAGTCTGTTTTCCACCCTTCTTTCTCGCACACACATATAAATCTGAAATGAAGGCTTTCCATTTAAATGTAATGTACACCTCTAAAAACATTGAATTTGAAACACATGAAATGCTATGATGAAGAGTCAGTCATTTGTCCCTTGACTCATAGCTGCCCTTGGGGATAGCACATGGATAGATGCAGTAACAATATAAAGTGCTATTTTGGCAATGTAATGAGTTTGTATTGAGGGTGATGGAGTACCCCAGTTGCATTAAGAACGTATGTCCAAATATTGAAATGTTGCATAGCATCTTTGATCTTTAGTTCATAAAATGCTTCCCTCATCTATCCTGTATTAAAAAAAAAATTGTTATGCCCACTCAGGATCACTCTTCTAATTTGTAATATGATAAAACATAGAACTGAGTATTTTTCACCCTAATGTAACAGTTTTCTCAGGCTATATTGATCAGTCATATGCAGCAAAGGTGTGTCTTTATTTTACCAGGTATCCATATCGTCCAGGACTTGCAGTTTATGATTGGACAGCAGCAGGCAGCAGCTGTAGCTGCAGTGTCAGATGGTCAGCCCATGGCCACCATCAGCAAAGTATCTCGTGGGCACTATGCTCCTCAGCAATTCACTAGTGTTCGCGAGTGGTTCCACTATGCTTTTTCCTCCATTGAAAATAAAGGTAAAAGAATCTCGCTAAAGGATACATGAAAACTGTTCAGACAAGATATTGCACGTTATATCAAGACAAGATATAGGTTAACGTGCATACATTTAAAAACATCCTAAACCTTACTTTAGCTATTCTTTAAGGGTCATTGCTAGCTAATGCTTTATGAGAATATAACCATGCTTCTCTGAGAGATAAAGAAGCAGACTCATTTCTTTGCCTGTATGACCAGCATCCAAAAATACCTTATCCCTTCTGTGCTTCATCTTATCTCTCTATTCATCACAGACATTGAGGCTTTCCCAGAGATCCACAAGGAGCGCTTGGACAGTCCCAGTGAGACACGGAAAAGTCGCAAGCCACAGGTTTACAACCATGAGACAGAAATCATCTTTGCTCTTCCTGCATTGTATATGAATCTCAAGTCCATGCATTTTCAAAGCAAGCATGAGCCTCAACAAGATGGTATGGGTGAATATGTGTATGCACATACATGCATGTGCCTTTTGGTAGATTAACAAACAGCTTTTATATGTTGGATTTTGTGTGTTTTTGCATGCTCACCATTTTGTCAAGATAGATTTTACAGATGGGATGCTGTTTGTGACATGCACATCATTTGATAAATAGCTTTTATATGCTGTTGTTTGTGTGTTCATGTGTACCATTTAATAAATATAAATAGTTTTTTTATGCATATGTGTATGTGTATGTGTGTGTGTGTGTGTGCACATGTGCTGCGTACCTGCATATGACGCCTATGTTTGATCATAATCATCAGATCCCAAGCCAATGGTAGAGTGCAGCTTCATTTCTGAGTTCTATGATCACATAAAAGTTGCCATGGATGCCGAGGTCATTCTGTTCCTGCATGATCTTGTCTCATCCTACATTAAAGAGAAGGATAAAGGTATGTAAACAAATGATGTTGCCATGCTGTTTTCTGCAGACACAATGAATACATTTAAAAATGTTTTCACCTTCACATATCTGATGTGGAAATGAGTATCCTTCTTTTGAGTCTGATCATGTGGCTTGCCATGTTGGCATTTGGTTGTTTTTTTTGCAGGTGTATTGTTACATAATTGTGTTTTTCTGATTTTGAATCATTGGTTTGTTGGCTACTTGATCCATCAGTAGTACAATTAATATGATACATGCATGGGTGAAAGTAGAGCCTTGGAAGTGTGGATTCCAAGTTTTCATTTTGTCTAAAGAGAAGATCTGATTTTTTCCCCCCCTTTTTTTTCTGTGTAGTTGTTGATGTGATTTTCCTTTGTTAGTATTTGAAATCTATATTATGACATTGGTTTCAAATGTTGCAACCAAACCAGAAAGATGCTTCTTTTGGTCTGTCATTTTAAATTCAGATATTTACTTTGCCACAAAGAGAAGAGTGCCTCTGCTTTGGCAACATTAAGTTGCATCATATTATCTGTCATCCATGATCTGATGTCAGCGCTACAAGTGTGTGTGTGTCAATGTGTGAATGTTGGCAAGCTTGCAAGATTATTGCAGTTGTATGTTATCAGCAAAGAAGTAATGATAGACTACATGCTACCTACAGACAGTGTGAAATATACATGACAAGAACTGGTCCTAGGACTGAGCCTTGGGGAACTGTGAATAAATATTAAGTTGGAGCAGATGAGATAGTGTTAACCAATATATACTGAAAACAATCCTGTAAATACAAAAGAAAAGACTGAAGCACTGTTGAATACTAAATACAAATTGAATACCAATTTTAAGAATAATTTTGATCAGATTAATTTTTTTCATGAAGTTTTCTTCAATTTGCATTTTAAACAGCTGGATCAAGAACTTCAAGTCAGAATCGCATTGAGAAGTCACCAGAGAGTGAACGTCGACGTTTGACAGATCCCACTTCTGCTTTGAAACAGGACTGGCGTGAGTTCCACTGTAAAACTTGGCAGATGGAGCCTACTGTTAGGTGAGGGTATAAACACGTATAACTTTGAGTTGATTAGATGATATTTCCATTTTTAAACTTGTTCTTCCCACTATCACCAAGTATTATTGAATTGAAATTTTTTAAAGTCAGGAGAAGTTACTTAAAATTTTCAATTTTCATCCATTTTCAAGTGCTTCATGGTAATCATATTGTTTTTTCAGGCTGCTACACTGGGCCAGTCGCCAGATTGACCCTGTAGGTGCTGATTATGTACTGCAAAAGCTAGGTTTCTCTCATGCGCGTGTCACTATTCCGAAGTGGACTCAGCGAGGCTTCATGGATCCTTTGGACAAAATTCTCTCAGTACTTGTTGACAGGCTGATAGTGACTCTCCGTGATCAGCAGAAGGAAGAAGAGACGGATAATTAGCAAGAGCAGCACAAGACCACCAGAGTGAATGGGTGGATTAGGGACCAGAGATAAAACTAGATAAATTGTGCAGACACGAACAGGAATAAAAGTTTGAAAGCAAGCATTTAATGAATCAACAATGCAGACAAAAACTGCAAAAACTCAACAAACGTTAAAAAAGAGAACAGCAAAAATGTGTACATGCAGCTGATTGGTGTTGCTGATAAGGCTTTGCTGCTGCTGCTCATCTTGTTGTGATTAGAATGTTGCATAAAACAGCAAAGAGAATACTGTGGAAGATTTTTCAAAGAACATAACTTAGTATTCAGTCAGAAGCTGTTCATTTTTAGCAGCTTTTTTGTGCATTCCATCCTCTTGGTTACCATTGTATCATTGTTTTGGTTTTGGAGTGATGATGAGAAACGTTTTCCAGTTTGTTTAGCAGCATGTGGTACGTGCAGTAAATACTAACTGGGTTTTACACTCAGTTCAACGGACAAAATAGGAGACAGGGTTTAATCACATATTGTATACTTTGCATATTATCCTGTGTGTCATTGTGCACTTTGCTTCAAACTTAAACTGGAAAGATGCAGCAGTATCTCATTGTTTTTTCCTACCAATATATTTTATATGTGTGAGACACATTTAAAAAAAGATTTTATGGCTTTACTTTTTTTGGTTTGGAATGAAAAAAACTTTTACGTTGACAGGTTAGATGGACAAACAGAATCATTTTCTGGTGTAGTTTTTTGAGTCATTTATTCTATGGACACTGATGATGTATGCTATTTTAAATAACATTAGCTGATGAATGAAATTTGAAGACATTGTGGAATTTTTTTATAGGGTTATAAATAGATGCTGAAAGTTTTTTTTTTGGTATGTTTTCTTACCCTGAGGTACTGGCAGTACTCTGAAAGTGCTAGAGGTACATGTCTCATTGAGAGATTCTAGCCTACTTAACAGCATTTCTTACTGTATTCTAAGGGTGCACATGTGTAAAATGTCTAGCTGGGTTTTTAGACTTATTCTGATACTCATTGTGCTTGTAATATTCACAAGCACCCATTTACATGTACACACACACTTTGACCTTCTGTTATTTATATATTTGTGGTTTAATTTATCATATTTTTGTTTAGGGATAATGTGATATCCTTTTGATGCTGCCATCAGCTTCAGCACAAAATACCTTGCTGCTTCTGTTGCTATTTTTATTTTAAAGAGTGCTAATTCCTCTTTTGGTGATAAATGGTGTTTACATGTACATGTAATTATTTTGTATGCAGAATAATCTCTGACGGTTGTTCTTGTTTGCCTGTTTAAATTTTCGTATTTTGTTACACAGAGCCTTAGATGTACCTATTTCTGTCAACAGGAAAACACTATATTGCCTTCCATTTTTTCCTGTTTGAAATGCATATAGCAGGCCTCTTTGTTTTGTGGGAGTGGTTTTGCTTGCTATTTTTTTTCCCTAGGCTACTTTATCATGACTTATCTGCTTTAGTAGGCTCTATTTCTACACAAAATTTTCTTTTGTGTTGTTTTATTCCATTTTGTTTGTAGCACAGTCAAACTTCTATAAGTCAAAGCTTCAAGGGACCTATCAAAAAATTCGAGTTACGAAAGGTTTGAATTAAGGAAGCTCGTTGAAAAAAGAACTTTTTTTTCACTGCAGATGTTTAATTTTAACCAAATATTTCTTTCTCGTCATTCTTTTAAAGACACTCTGGTACCCTGCAGAGACATATTTGCACATATAGCACACATGTTTCCTAAGTAGAAAGGAGAATATGTGAGCGCAGGGTCGATGGAGAAGGAGTACATGATTTTACAGTCTATGACGTATTTTCAGATGGTTTCAACATGCTGACCGGCTTGAGCTAAGGAAGTTGAATATGCATTGCTTTAATAGGAAACCAACCAATTGATGTTTAAAATTTGAGTTTGGGAGACTTTGGCTTCCGGACGGTCGACACAGAAGTTTGATTGCATGTACAATTATTTCCTGCAATTAGTACTTTAAAAAGTTGGAATCATGCTGTGTTTTAATTGTATCCTATTATATAAAGAACATAATACTACAGCACTAGTATACCAATATACGGACTGAAATATTTACATTTTATTAAAAAAATTATTGCTATTAGCCCATATTGGTGTTTGGAGAGTACCTTGTTTTGTTTGTCAAAACTTGTAAATCTGTTAATTTGTAAAAGTGTTATTTAACATGGGTTAATTTTCAAATAACATTAATGTAATTTATTTTACTAATCATGGAGAGCATTTCTGCACATCTCATTTGCATAATAAGCATATTGCATGTTTGCCTACATGGACATTATATGCAGGTGAGCATGCATGTATGTGAGGATCACCTAGAGCAGGTTTCAGCCGATCGACATCAGTGGTCTGGTTGAGGCCTTATGTGCAACCAGATGCACGAAGAGGATTATATAGATAGATGCATGTATGTGCATGTGTGTGTAAATATGTGAAAAAAAAAATTCTTTGACCCATTTATGCCTGAGGTTGAAATATTTGAATTTGTACATAAATTCATGTATGTGACCTATGGATATTCAAGGAATATTGAATTTGAAGAGCAAAAATTATTTTATTCCAACAATACAATGTGAGACATAAATAGGTTAAATAGCAAGCATTTAATGTTTCATTTGATTCACAATGCTCTGGATAAAGTAATACTGGTGATATTATAGTGTAATAGTGAGTATCCCTTAGATACACATCTGCTGCACAATCCAAGGATGTTTTGGAATATATTGCTTGCATATTCAGTTTAATATGCTGTAGACTTCTGCTGCTGCCCCTTCAGCACTGCCATCACTATTGACTTAAGTTTCTAGAACTGTTGTCATTATTTTCTTGACTTTTGTCTCTGGCTTCCACTTACTCATACTAGATTGCTCAACATTTTGTATAGCTGAAGGTTTTACTATGACCTTGTCAAAGATCAAGCTATCAAAGAAAGGTGTTGTTAGACTATTTATTTTAAAATCACAGATAGTATGTTCAAGCGCAAGTGACTGCATATCTTTAGAAATAGATAGCAATGGATTCTGTTGTTGTGCACAAGGATATGTAAATACTTAATTTAAACATATTATTTGGGGATCTTTTTGTAAAGAGGTTCTGAATAGATGCATGGCTGCATGCATGCCCTGCTTTGAGAGCACTCGCTAAAATCTGTAATGGTTATTGAAAGGGTTTCTTGCATTAAGACTACTCATTTGTTTTACAAGAGAACATGTGTATGTTGTATTTATCTATGTCACTTTGATTTGCAACAAACCACATAATGTGCTTATACCAGTGGTTCTTAACCAACACTAGGGGTTCGATGAGTCGGTCTCAGGGGTTCGGCGGAGCCTCCGCCATGGAGGTCAAGACACACCCGCAATTCGTGATAACACTAAAGAAGGGTTCGGTGAATGTGCATATGAAACTTGTGGGTTCGGTACCTCAAACAAGGTTAAGAACCACTGGTTTATACTTAGGAAAATAGTTTCCATTTCCAGCAAATTCGCTTGACTTATATGCACACTTAGTCTAAGGACGTGAAAAAGAGAGAGATTGCTTAAAGACCGAACTTACTGCAAATTGTTATTCGAATGATTGGCCTCATTTAATTAATTTTGATTATTCAATTCCTAAAATCTTTGAGCAGATAAGGCCCTTCTTTCATGAGATACATATCTCTAGATATTGTTATGCACAGAATGAGATCAAATTTATTGGAGCATGTATATGTTTTTGTTTCCATGTCCATGTTCCACTATGATGGGATCATTTGGACCTATTTCTGTGCATAAGTGAAAATTTTTGAAGGTTAGCATATCTTGCTTTTACATTTTTTCATTTACTCTTCATGTGTTACCACAAGATTGCTGGTCCTTTTTAGAAATTGTGAGCTGTCCATTGATCTGAACTAAATACACCTATTTTAGACGAAATCCTAAAAAAGCCTATTAAAAATAGGACAATAAGTTAAAATTACACTTTAGAAGTGAAAGGTGCAGAAAGTATTGCTATGCCATCTTTCCTTGAGCAGCATATGCCCCATTATTAACATTGTGGTCATAAAAGGCATTACAGCATATTGTCAATGCATTAACAATTTTGCGTTTGCTCTTTTATGAATTAGAATGTTTCTACAGGTGTATAAATGAAACTTCTGTCTAGAGATTGCTTGCCATTCAACCCCTCAGAAGCAAGAGTTTAAAACAACCCAACCTGACATGCTAAAACAACTTTTGAAATGTCAGCTGTATACATTACAACATAACCTCCCAAACAGATTACCCGATTAAATGTTGAATTTGAAGCCCGGTTCTAAATGTCTTTTTTCCTGCTGTATGACAAAGCACTAAGAAAGCTTTTCTATTGAAGCAATCACTGAAGTTTCATGCCAGCAAAATGAAAGTTGGAGTAGGCCAAATATTTACATTTCTCTCATACATAGCTGGATTGTATTTAATTGCTCTTTGGCTGATAAGTGAATTAATAATAGGTTAACTATATTTTGACATAAAATTAACTTGTCTGGAAATGCAATATGATAGATGATTTGCATAGTGAATTATTCCAAGGCTCTTTGCACTTCTCGACATAGAAAAGTTCATCTCCCTGTCTCTTGTATGCATGCACACATTAACAAACAAAACAGTAAACAGAACAGAACACAAAGACACACGCACACATTAAAAAGCAACATAGGAAACACTAACAAACAGTAAACACAACTCAACACAAAGACGTGCACACACAAACAAAACAGTAAACACAAAGACACATGCACACATTAACAAACACAATAGTAAACAGAACTTGGCACAAAATCGATAAATCTTGTGGATTGTTCTGTCTGTTGCACACTGCAACTGTTATATGTATGTTGCATGTTACAACTGATATGTCTATTGCATAGTAAATTAGTACTTCGGTCTGATTATCAAGCTCATTATCAGGATAAAATCCTTGACCAAGTCATGCAGTGGTAATGCAACCATAATAGGAGGCATTTTTGTGGGGTAAGCTATTTGAATGGTGGAATCAGAAAAAAAGAAAACAGTACTTTTGAATAATTGTTCAGTTTTGAAATCTCGATCAGTTCCTATGAATGCTGCAAAGTCTTTATTGAAAACTATAACAAAAAGTGGGCATGGAACAATAACCATAATAATTCAACACTTCCACAAAGTTGCCAGGTCGATGATATAGGATTTCATTTTCCGTGCGATGAAGAAATTGAAGATATAAATTGATCATTGTTCAGATACTCAAGAAACATTAAACATTTTATTATCAATATAAATTCATATGCCAGGAGATTTATTTTATCGCTTCAAGCAACACCTCTGTATTCGAAAATATGGGGCGCCTGGTTTGAGTAAGACACTCGATTTTCAGTGAAAAGTTCAGCTTCAGTGTTCACATCTCGTCTCGGGACACTATATGTAACATCTGTTTGGAGGGCTGGCCTTTATGGGAGTTTTTCTCCGGGTGCTCCCCCGCTCATAGTACGAAATCGCCTATAAGTAAAAGCACTTTCCGCCAAACCAACCAACCAACCAAACAACCATCTTATTCAGTCATTCCTCAATGGCGGTTGGTCAATTTACCGATTCGATTCGTACAATTACTGCCTCAGACTCTTGAATCAAAGTTGATCCTCTTTGATTAAATGACTTTGTTCCGCAAGGATATACTTATATAGATTAGATACAAGTATAGGATTAAAATCCCAAACATCTAACTTGATCAGCTTTTCCTTCGCTGCTCACACGACGGATATGTCTCGCGTGCCTAGTTACGCGTGCGGGTCAAGAAAGACAACTTGTAACATGAGCGATGAATATACACTCCCTTGTATACATGTCCGAAACATCGAAATCGTCAAAGAAGGGACGAACTATGCATTCCGACGCATAGAGAAATTATTACTTCATACTGCACGACAAAGCTGAATTTGTGTATTTTGCACAGCTTTTTTTTTTTTAGAAACTCCTCTGTCTTCTAGCCTCCTGACACAAGATGGCGACAATGGAAGGCGGAAGCAATTTTGACCCCACGGCAGTGTGTAGTGTATGTCTACTACCTTTCGTCGGTCGACAGCCGAAAATACTTCCATGCTTCCATACTTTCTGTTTACCGTGCCTCACTTCAATGGTAAAACATCAAACAGTATGTCAAACAGCCATGGATCAGAGACTTGATGCAGATTATATGCAGACTACTACTCGTACACGCAGGCATATAGTGCAGATATAAAATAGCCATTTAACAAGAATTTCTTTCGTTACCCTAAAAGACATTCCTTTTTAAGTTCAGCGTCGGTCTTTCTCATCTTTTCATGTTTTTGTGGTCTTAACAAGTAATAGTAAACATGAAAACTAAACAACAGCTTGTACTTTATTTGATCTTATTCAGATTCTTATTGATCACATTGCATAGTATATGCACTCAAGATCATATTCGTTAAAAAACAAATCCCACGTTTTTCATCCACAGAGAAATAAGTTAAAACATTCATACACTACAGGCATAGTCACAAACATGTCACAATGCTTAAACGCCCATAAACTGGTCACGAGATGCATTTGCAAAGGACTTGATCAATACTTCGAAAGATATAAAATAATTATACTCACATGTTATATATTAAAGCTCGACTAATTTTTGTTTGTTACACCCATTACCTCAAATTTAAGGTTCACTTGTGAAAAATGCAGTAGCCCTTATCTTGAGCAGTGTTTGTGTCTCTGGAGTTTTAGAGTCATGTTGATTAGTATTTAATTATTAATGTTAAAGGGTGATTATGGATTAGTTTATTTTAACTTGCAGCCACAGGCAGGGGAAGGACCAGGTGCTGACAAAGATGCTCAAAACAGAGTATGCATAACAGCCATTGCCTGCCCTACATGCAATAAAGTTGTTCCAGTACCCACAAGTGGAGTGGCCAACTTTCAGGTAAGATGAGGCTGGGTGTCATGTTTAATGCATGCAAAGAGTTTTTTTCCTGCTTGTTGGGCACATCATACATTTTGTTTTATTATCTAAAGCAATGTGAGATAAAATATGTGTGCAAGGGGGTATTAAAGTAACTTTTTTGAATAGTGAACTTTGCAAACAACTCGCATAGATATGTAATTGAGCTTTTGTTATCAAGAGAGTCCTCGTGTCTTGGCAATATGTAGTTAATGTAAAGAAGCATGGATTGTCTCTTGCTTATGTGCGAAATGCCTGTAACCCTTCTTTCAGCATTTATTTTCATGACAGATTAACTAATGATCATCATATCATTTGTTTCATTTGTCCAGGCAGCAAATGGCAGCAGCAGTACATTAGAGGCGGATAATAAGGTTGAATCTTCAGATGGAGTTAATGTTTCCCTTGCTGATGACAAATTCAAGATAATGACGCAGGGAAAACATCTAGATGACTTTGGGCCTTATCATATGTCAAGACCTGAGAGAGACATTGTCCGTGAGTGCTTGGTTGGTGTGGGGTCAGCATTGCAGGCTGCATGTGACAATTTATTGGCACAGACGAATGCACCATGCATGGCACCAGTGGCACTAATGCATCTGACTCAGACTAGGGAAACAGTTGCTTCTAATGCAGTCTTGGGCACAGGCAATCACAGTATGGCTGTAAATAACCTAAACTTGCAGTGCAGCGTAGATCTGTCAAGGAATCGCCCTGAGCCATTTAACACATACGGAAACAAGCAAAGCCTTTTGAGTAAAGATACTTCCAAGAAGCAGGCCTTGGTGCAAAACAACATGGCAAGCATTGATGTTGTTGCTGATTGTACACAACTATCTGTGACTGGTTTTTCAGGTGATGTGAAACTTGGAAATACTTCATTAATGGCATCAGTTTCTGGAGTGACTGAAGGCCTTCAGGCACAGCTTGACAGTGTGTTGGAGAAGATAGCCTTCCTTGAAAACAGAGTGCATATTCTTGAAGCAGACAATGCATCTCTCAGACACATGTACTTAGGTATGAGTAGAGAAGTTACTTCTGTTCGTGATAAAAATGTTCTCTTGTGCCAAAATGTGGGCCTCCTTTTGACAGAAAATGCCAAGTTTAACAGGGAACTAGCAAGGCTTCACCAAGACTTCAAGGCTGAGACTGCATCTTTGGAGCAAGAATTTGTAGCACAGAGTTCTAGGATTTGCAATGACATTGCAGTTGTTCAAACATTTTTCAATGGCTTTCAGGATTTGCATCGACCTCCAAGAGTGGCAGAGCTGCCTGATGTAATGGGAAATGCCTGTAAGTTCTACATACAAGCTATTAATAGTGTCATATAGAAAATTGAAATTATTATTATATGAATATCCTGTTTAATTCTTTTACTTGTTTGATTATGTTTAGAAAACTTAGCTGAGATGGGGTAGGCATGTCGTTCTTCACTGCTTTACACTTTGCAAAAAACATAGTAATGGGATGAGTGGCCCCCTCAAGGATGGTAATAAATTATTGCTGTGGGCAGTGTCATGGTCTTGAGTTTATCTGGATCAACTCAAGTTATGTGCTCATCATAGTTCACAGAGGCATAACAGATCTAGCCATGCCATCAGTGTCTTTTAATCTACCAGGTCCTCTCCACTCTATCGGGATACCAATTTTTTTGTAATTTAAGATTTGTGGTTAACAAAACATTGGTGCATATCATGTTCAAGAAGCTAGTCTTAAGTTGGTACTTGAAGTGTCTGCATGTGCACACACAAAACTTTAGATTAGAAAAATGAAACTTCGAGACAAAGCCAGCATCTCTTTATTAAAACTGGAGGTTATCAGTACTGTGGGCATTATAACACCTCACAATGCCTGTAACTGGTTCTGCGTATGCTAGTTATCCATTACTTCCATTTGTAAAACTTTATGACATACTAGTGTAGACTTTTTTTCAGAAGTTATTATCTTTTCAAAAGTTTGAGCATGTTGGTAGTCATAAGAATAGAAACAGACTTTTTGATATACTTTTTTTTTTTAACTAATTCTTAGGTGCTTCAGTCAATCAAGTTGCCTTCAATGCATGGCTTAAAGAGAGCGTCACGACAACAGTAGAACAGACCCTTGTGATAAGCAAAGTGACCTTGAATGTTGGAGAAGGTTACAACCCTCATACAGGTACGTTTACTGCTCCTATGTCAGGCACTTATCTGTTTATCTTCACCATTTGGTCCGGCACATCACAGAATCGATCTGGGGTTTTCATTGTCCTAGAGAATGAAGTGATTGGAGGTGCTTGCACTGCCAATGAGAATTCTTGCACAGGATACAGTGTGGCCCATGTAAGCTCTGGGCAAAAGGTCTGGCTGAGAACCCTTGGTGGTGAAGAAATCTCCATTGAATGTGGAAGCACTTTTGGTGGTTTGCTTATTCAGGCAGAACAATGAGTGCCCATATTGCTACGTGAGGGGTTACACATCTAAGAATGCACTAATAGGTCAAAACAGTAGAAATTATGTAACAGGGTAAAAATACATTAATGGCCCAGAAATTTGGTAGCAAACTGCTCTTGGTGCTGCTGCTTCAATGTTGTAAAGTGATTACCCTAAAGAGAGTCAAGTTTTGGGAAGTCAAGAAGATAATCTGTCATTTTGTTTCATGTTATTATAAGTTCATTTTACAGGTGTATCCAGGAAGTGATTCTTTGCCATTAGTCCAGAAAACTGTGATAGACTGAAGCCATGATAGAGTGGAGCTTAAATGAAGTGTACGAGTTTTTTCTTTTTTGGTGGTCTGCTGGATCAGGCTGTATGGCGAATCCATATGTTGCCAGCAGATGTGGTAGAATTCTACTCTGAATGCAGATAGTATGGATTTTTTGAAGGAAATAGAGGAGAATTTGGTTTTGTGAGCAGGTTCTGTGATCAATTGATTCTCCTGGAACATTGTACATTAACAAGCTTTATATGTGATTAAGTTGGCGGTGCACTGCTTGTACTTGTAAGAGGGTAAATAACATTTATGAATGTACTTTTTTTTATCGTTGAATTCCATCAATTGTCGTATATTTGTTTATCATGTCCATTTGAAAAGGAGTGAACACTTCCAACACGAAACTCAAACTGTCCTGGAAAGAGCTTAGAAAAGAGTAAACAGACAAGATAAATAGCTGGTGAACAAGAGATACCTTAAGAAGAACCTAAATGTCTGTAGAGGCAGTGTAAAAGATGTACAGATAATTTTTGTTGTAATTTTTGTTATGAGGTTTCTGCTACAGGTCATTGTAATTTTTTGCTTCAAAATTTAGTACTTCATCCTATAGCATTTTAAGTATTTTATTTGAGTAAGGACAGGTTCTCATGCACCAAGAGCAAGTTCTTTTAAATTTTGACACCACATTGGAGAAAGATGAAACACAGAACAAATAGAAAATAGTCTGAATGGGTAAAATGTATCCTTAATTTTTATTTGCTGCTTTTGGTCAAAAGAGTTGTCCAAGAAAAATAATGAAAAAAAAGAAAAAAGTTTTTTTATCTTGTCAGAAATAAGAAAGGTTAGAATTTTTGTGAAATTAGTGCTCACACAATTATATAGTTTCTTACAATTATTTTTAATCACTTCATTTAAATGTTTTAGTCATGTTTAAGAAAATATATTAACGACGGACAGATTTAGTTATGAAGGGTGAACTTGCTTATTCAGAAAGGAAGCTTTGTTTACTTGGAATAGTTTATATATATTTGAATGTTATTTTATGATTCCATCTATACCTGATATTACGCTGAAAATATTTGGACAGCAGTCATTGTATTAGCTGCAATTGCTCAAGGTGGACTAAATCAAAAGTTTATTCCTTTGCTAAGGATGTTTATAAACTGCATTATTTAGTCACTGAGATTATTAGCTCAGGCAGTTTTGTTCCCATTATAGTGAGAAATATGAGGGTATAAAATATAAAATGGCAACCAGCTGACATTTGCCTAAAATCCAATGCATTTTATGTTCCTGTTGCAATCATTTATTCAGAACAGTATTTTTGTTGTTGTTTTGACCAGCATTATTTTTTGACATCAATCTGACTTGTTTTGTTCTTTAATGACAAGAATGTTGTCTCATATTTTGTTAATGATGAAATTATCATTACTTTTGCTCAAAAGTTTCTAATTAATTCTTTTTCACTTAAAAAAAATCCATTTATTGTTAAAAGCCTGTCTGAAGTAAAAAGCTTTGTTCATATTCAAAATAAAGACTCTGACAATGTATCCTTCAGACATAAAAAGTATTAATTTGCATATTCAATCCCTCTTCCTTTTCTGTCCTATCCTGTTCCTTCATATGCAAAGAAAAAATTTGGTTAACATCACATTGCAAGTTGTATACTTTATGAGGAACCAGATGAATATATTATTGCGCATTAGGAACGAGAATGGCTATCACTGGTTGATGTGTGTGCTCTGTCAGTCCAATGTCTAAGCCAGTTTTCCATTTCTTTCAGAATTTAGAAATGTTTCAAGAAATTAAATTCCATACATAAATTTAAACATATATATTATGCTTGGCATAGTTGAATGTGGTTTTCAAAAATGGATATCTGAGTTACTCTATAATCAAAACAAAGCAATTAAGAGTTTTTTTTGGCATAGTACAACAAGTCTGTAAAAACAAATCCTTTATTGTCTAAAACTGTATACTGGAAATGTGACATGTCACATGAATGAAACTGTTGAATAGTTGCAATAAAAGATTATGCCCAGATAAAAGAATGGAAGCGGATTAAGGTACTGATTTGGCATGGTAAATTATCATGAAGAATAACTCATAATTCCCAGGAAATGGAAGTGCTGTGTTGCAGTTTCTGGTCTTTATATTCTTCGATAGCATGATGATGGTTTTCATTTTTACAGGGTGTGTGTTTACAATACAGGCAATCTTATGTACAATCAGATTTTGCCCTGTATGTGCCTTCATGGCTTTTTGCTGATTATTGGAAAATATGCTTGAACTTGTTCCATGCTATTCCATCAAAACTGACAAGCCATTAGAATACCATGCACAAAGTCATGGGTTTTTTTTTTCAATACCATACCTGCAGACACGATCATCTTTTATCATTTAACATAATCTTGTGAATGAAGTCAGAAGCCATGACAAAATAGTAATGAATTACAATTCAGTATGTATATTTATATACTGGTATGTCTATAATGCAGGCAAATGCACAAACCAAATTTCTGGGAAGGGGTGAAGTTTCTTGTGCACTTTGACATAATTCAGTAAAATTGTATTTTTGTTTAAAAATTGAAATTCAGTTTTATAAATTTATAAGGCTGTCAGCAAAGAGTGTTGTAATTTACACTTCAGCTCTTCAGAGTCAATGTCATAGATGACTGTGCCATAAACATATCAAATATTCAGTGGTGGTTTGTAAGTTAAATGTTTTGTTGAGGATACGTGTGTAGAAATGGAGTTGTTTCATCTCGGACACCTGCAACCAACTTTCAGGGCTGAGAGACTTAAAACCTTGCACACATTTTACCATAAATTTGACCATTGGTTTGTTTTAAATAGTGTAAATTTTGAATTTGTTGTTTGTGCAATTTGACATTGTGCCAGTATTATTGCCTCTTTTAAATATGCCTGTTTTTGCCCCATTTTGTGTGCAATGTATAATGTTGGAAATTGTATTCTTGGAAAATAAATCAAATATACCAAGATCATCTCATTTATGACTCATTTGAATTACTTCTATATGTGCACATACATGTGTGTTCTTTATAAATCAGCACTGCTTTTTTGTGTAAAAATCCTTTGTAGAACAAAATTATATTACCATCATAACGAGACAAGCTCTGGGCTGGAACCCACAGGGATGGCGCAGGGTTGGGAGACCCAGACAGACATGGATAAGGTGACCAGACGTTTCGGGGGCGAAAGCGGGACACGTGCCGATGATGGTGTCATCACCGTCAAAGAACGCCGAATCAGCGTACGGTATTCTGATTTTTAAAGACAACCAGGACATTTGATGGACTTGCCAGAAAGCCAGAAAGCGGGACATTGGGCGTCCAGCCCGACGAGCAGGCGGGACACGAGGTCAAAAGCGGGACTGTCCCGCCTAAAGCGGGACATCTGGTTACCTTAGACATGGAAGAAATTGATCCACAGCAAGGCGGAGGCAGCTGGCATGACATGGACCCAAATGGGAAAGACACCCAGAACCAGATCTGATGGCATGGTGTATTTGCAGCCCTGTGATCCACCAAGGGTGTAATGGAATAAGACCATCATAATAAGACAGAAAATGTTTTTACACCAACGATGCCAAAATACTGAAAAGTTTGTGGTGGATAAGTTGTTGGTATTTTACATGGAATCAGCAACTAAGGCTAAATCACAACAAGCTGGTCTAGCGTGCAACTATATTTTTCCACTTTAGCCACAGACCTGTGTTTAATACATGTTCAAATGGAACATGGATGCCAGCTTAACAAATCTTCATCTCAAACAAGTGTTTTGTCTGTTAATTTTTCTGCCCAAAATAAAAGCTTATGCATCAACCGTCTTATGCACACCTGCTGAGCTAACAAGTTAAAACATGCATTCTCCCTCCATTACAAAAAAAAAAAAAAATCAAAACCAAACAAGCACTAAACCTGCAATAAATGCACTGAAAATCTTTTGCTTTACCTACTATGATAAAGCAGTCATCAGTTAAGCTATGTAAAGTACTGTATTTTCATTGAACACCATAGAAGAACAGCTCTGCACATGCATGTGCAAATGAGTAGAAAAAAGTCCTGTCTAGCTCTGTAAACAGATACTACAAGTTAAATTTCATGTGCAGGAGAGATCTAAGCCCACAACCCATGAACCTCATGGTCTTGGTGACAAGTGCATTATCTTGCTGTCTTAAACTCTTCCTGTTGGTGATGTGTTTTACTGTGTGCGCTGGTCAAACTAAAGCCACTGGTAAATTTAGGTCAGAGATGGTAAAAATTGTCATCATTACATGAGGCCACAGAACTTGTTAAAGTATATGTTGATGTACATGCTAAAAAGGATATGTAAAAAAAAAAAAAGATATAGTACACACTTATTTTGATTTGTGCTATTATTTAGACAAGGCCCATTATTACCTTTGTTAACTAGCAGAAAGTGAGTTTTTTTTAAAAGTCACCCTAAATTAATATGTAATCAATATAACACTTGAAAAAAAAAAAGAAAGCCTTAGGCACACTTATTATAAACTTTAATATTCAACATTAAAAATTTTAATAGATCAACAAGAACTTGAAGGCATATCTGACATACAATTAGAAAATTTTATGGTAACAGTGTCATGATAATTATCTTTTGATGAGAATCTCATATCAATGGATCAAAGTAATAAGCAGTTTACATGATATTATCTGAAAAATGTTTAAATTAAGGACTGATTACATTTGAGTAGTCTTAAAACAACAGTCTGAAAGTCTATAAAATAAAGTCTGACAATTTATATTTCATACACTGCATTTATGTAATATACATATGTATATGTTGTGGTTAATTGCTCTAAGGAGTGAGAGTAGTGGGAAATGATTAGACATCTGTGGAAAGTTTCTGGCCTCAGAAACAGTGAAACATAACAGTAAAGGTCATTTAAATAGTGAAATTGTCACACATCTTGATCATTTCTCAAGAACTGAGAATATCTTGAGAAATATTATATACAGTAGCTGTCTCATGTTAAGCTGGCATACAGGCATTCAGTGGAGTAAATCTGTGTACATTTTAAGTTTTAATGCTTGTATTGCTTATACAAGCAAAGAAATAAGTTTCCGCAGATTCCCACAGGTCACATTTAAATTCCATAAAAATCAAAAGGGTAGACAAATGTGAAGACTCAATATGCAGGTTGCTAATAAAATGTGACAAAGATAATTATATAGTATATTTAAAGTGTTATGATCACAGGATAGATGCTATCTACAACAAAATGCAGAATCATGATACATATAAACATGATCAGTTCGGTACTTTTTTGGTACTTCAAAACTAGTGTTTAACAAGTTTTTCATAACTTGCAACAGGTTTCAAAAATTACAGTATAAAAACAAACTGTTGTTAAAGTTTAATAATATTTCATTTATACTTCCTTTTATAGCTGATTATGTTGTATAATCTCTAACACAGTTGAGGTCACACACATAAAGAGGAGGATAACAAGAACCCTAGGTAGTAATAAATAAACCTTTTAAGCAAGTTGTTTCATAATAATATAAAACACAAAATGAAAGAAAAATGTTGGGTTCTTTATCCTTTGCAGTACCAAATATAAATGGTGACTTGGTCTGCATAAGGCTGTTTGATGGAATGATATTTCTTGTATTGTGTGATAAAATTTGATGTAGTATTCACTGCTTTAGTAAAGATCTGAAGAATATTTCCTTATCATTTTAACAATAAAAATATTCATATTGTTTGTAACAATAACAATAACCAACTTTATTTGTCCCAATGGGCAATTTAAATAATTTAAAAAATTTTTGTGCATACTATCATTTTTTCTATTTAAGCTTGTGATGATTTTGTCATAATGATTTCAGACTTAAATATGGTGGACAGATCTGGATGTGTTACTCAATGCAGCCATATAGATCTTCTGTATATCTATCAAATTCTCTGATGACACAATTGTAGACCTCATTTCTGAAATCCATAAGATGGCCTACAGAGGTGAATCCAGAGAGAAAATGATTGGCATGTTGGCATTGTTGTCATCAATGGGGAGTCTGTCAAAAAAGTCCTCTTTTAAGCTTCCTGAAATGGCAGTCTGGATGAATGACCTGATCTGGAGTGCGAACACATCAATCATGAAGAAATGTCTGCAGCAACTACCCTTTATGAGACTTGCACAGATGGGCATGCCTAAGAAGCTCATAGCATGGTTATATCATTCTGTGATTGCAAGCATCTTTTGTTTCTCTGTCACTTTATGGCATAACAGTTCAACCAGTCAGATGTACCACCTTTAGCCTCCCGTAATTTCCAGTGTGTTGCTTTTCTTTCCCAATATGTGTCAAACTAAATTTGTGTACATTTTATGTTTTTAATGCTTGCATTAGATATACAAAGAAAGAAACAAATTTCTGCAATTCTCACAGGCCACATTTAAATTGGCTGGTAAGATTATTCAGGACCCTTCACACCCACCCAACCATCTCTTTCAGCTCCTGCCCTCAGAAAAATGTCACAGGGGATCTGGACAAGGAAATAAGGTTTTCCTCCAGTTTCTTCCCTCAACCTATTCTGCCCATTAACCGTGGAATACGACAGCACCAACTATTTTAGTCTGCCTTTGTGTGAGTGTGTGCATGTGTAGGTGTCTGCATGGGCATACATATTTAATAATTTAATTTCCCTACTGTTAAAGGCAGGCTCAAAGCGCTAGGCATGACTGTCCACAGTTCATGGTGATGGAAAAAGCTATAGTAATGTGGGAGAATAGTCTCAAGTTGTTAATACAACTTCTTTCTGTACATAAAAGAACTCATAATCTAAATTTTCTAGCTCAATCCATTTAACAGCCACCTGCATTCTTGCTGGCAGAAACTGAGTGAGATGCACTGTGGTTTTATCTTTGTGATCTTTATTTCTGCATAATAGCTGACAGACACAGGCCCACTGTCCAACTGAACAATGATCACTTGATGACTAACATGTTGAGAGCAGTCTTGTTTGCTGCCAGTGATGTCGTAAGACTGACTTGCTGGTGAAGAATCAGACAGCTGAGATTCGTAACAAGCACAATGCTTTGTTACTGATTTGTCTGTCATAACTTCTGTCTGTCTTCACCTTCTTGAATCTACGAACTTCATCAGCTACTTGTTTTAGCAAGCCGTCTGCCCCGAGGTCCATGCTGGCTCTCAATGCCCCTGAGTTCAGATCTACAGCTTGGAAAGCCATTGTGTTGTCAGCAGGAACGCAGAATAGATTGATAGAAACTTAGGTCAACGTAGCTAAAATCGCTAGAAGACTGCTAGTATCGATGCTATCACAAAGCAAATTAAAACTGCATGAAAACTTTTAAAGCAAAGGACTGACTGTGGGATCTTCAAAAGAAATTTATGCAGAAAAGACTGGCAGTTGGTGGTAAATCCAAAAGTTGCAGAAGAAAACCAAAGTCAAACAGTCTTGCACAGCAACAACGCAAAAAAAAAAAAAAAAAAAAAAAAAAAAGCATCGCCCTACACAATGGACACCAAAAACACATCAATAAAAATATAAAACGAGCTGACACCACCTCCCCCAAACCTACTAGGTGGAGGGACACCACTCCAATCCACATAGGTGTGGTAAAATGTTGCATGACTTTTTCACACAAATAAAAAAAAAAATCCTTGTTCCACTTGATAAATCAAATTTCTTTTCATATCGTATGATGAGAAAGCAATGGTGGTGAGGATTTTACAAGTAAAAGGTTTGCATCCTCATTAGCAAGTTCTCTTAAAAAGTTTGGGGAAAATGGATGTGCACTGCGATAATGCTGAAATAAATTCCTTATCTGTGACTCGTCCAAGAATTCCTCAATGATTACCACAATAAAACTCTTCTGTAAATCTGAAAAGAAAGGAAAAAGTTTTAATTGTTAGTCAAATTGTTATAATTATAATAATGGGAAAGTTACTTTTTTACACTCAGAGTTAAAAAAAAATCATTTACATTCCTGAAATATTAAATGCCTACTGTTCAAAGGAATGGATGTTTGAGGTCACTGATATAGGACTTTTAGCTACTGGAATTGTATAGCTGTATAATGCAGGAATATGAACAAACCATGCCTAGCCTTGAATTGTTCTTCCCTGTTTAAAATATAAAGAAGGTTTCACCTAATTTTTTGCAGTTTACAAAAATAAGTAAAAAAAAAAAAAAAAATAAAATAAATAAAAAATCTAGCACCAAAAAACCCCTCCCAAAACCAAAACTCCTCCATTGTAACATACCATAGCTGTATGGATTGAACATTTCTGGTGGCCTTTCAGACATCTTCAGAATCTTGCACAAATTCTCAGCACATGAAGCTGTGACTTTTATAAAAATGAGAGGCTGAGTTTTGTTCAGTGTGAATTGGATGCAGGTGAGATCTTCCACCATAACTTCAAAGCAGTAGGTATCTTGATTGAAAACACCTGAGAAATATATTCAAAGCATAGATTTTCCTTGATCTGAATAAAGCAGTTTTGTAGAAAACAAAATTTATGATTTACATGCTGAATCAATTTCTTCATGCAAATTTAACAGAGGGTGGAGTTTTAACTATGATTTTTTTACATATGTAAAGGCATTCTGCTAATCTGAATAAGTATTCAAGTGAATAAGTATTCTATAGTTGCATAATGCACTGCCTGAATAATATGCAGCTTTTTAGCAACAATGCATTCAAGAAATTTCAATGCATTTTCTACAGAAAATTACCCAAATGCCCCTTAAAAAATGTGTTTTTGCAAATGTATACCAATTGTAAACACAGAAGTATAACAAAAACTGGGAAACGCTTTGCAGTTTTACAGATTCTTGATTCTTTCCTCAGAGTAGTCTTTCCCATCCAGAAACTGTCAGAAAGTTTTTAGACCCAACTTAAAATTGTTTTAAATTTTAGTCACCAGTTGCAGAAAAGTAGTAGCTACTCTCTGTGCACAACACACACACATTCACGCACACTCAAGAGTCAATCTGCTTAATATTTTTGTACAATGTATGCTGCAGGTCCACTGGTAGAAAATCTATACTGCAAACCCAAATGAGACAAAAGATCACTTAAAGAAGGTGGACAGGGAGAACTCAATTTCTGAGTAGAAAGGTATCCTGATTCCTGATGCTATTTTCCTTTTGAGAGATGTGTTTTATGCATGAAGATCAGTGTCAATGAGATTTGACAAGTAATGACGTAACATTAGCTTTTCTATGTTTAGGGCATTACACAATGTCATAAGCAATTAGCTCTTTGAGCTGAACTCAAGTTTTTAGGACTTCTCCCTTTACAAATTTCCTTTACACAGAGCTCTCTTGTGTGTTTTATGTTTTTACATTATGGGAAACAGTCATAGTTTCCACCAAAATGGTGATTTTTTTAAAAGCACAAAAAAGAAAACAACAAAAAACAAACAAACAAAACAAAACAAAAAACTGTTGAGTCTGAGGTTAGAGGCAGGTTTACTATGAGTTATGACCACAAAAGACGCTGCAGTTTATTCTTATATTCTTGCTCTGACCCTTACTTGTGATTTGAAATAACAGCCTGTCGTCTTTAAAGTTGACAGAGGTTGCTAATGCTCGCATGGACCCTATCCTTACTGACCGCACTTTTACTTCCACTGACTCAGGCAACTGTACTTGCTGAGTGGACTTTGGCATTGTGATATTGTCTCCATTCTGAAATTAACAGACAGAAGGAATGTTATAAACCTAGTCTAATTTTTATGTGTACTTGCAAATAAATACATCCATAACCATATATGAATGCTTAAGTGCCTGCAATAGATCCAATAGTAGAGGTATGTTCATACTGGGCACAGCTGTGCTGGTGTTGTCTCTTATTTTGGCTTCAAGTTTACTGGTATGACAGATATGTTGCAGTTTTATGGGCTACGACTGTGATAATTTCAATTTTTTAAAATTTAATAACATTGCCATCCAAGTACAGCAAACTCTGGGAAAAACTTGTCACAACAATTAATCACCTGCACAACATTTCCAAATGAAGAATGTGGCATCTGTCCAAGTTTACAAAAAGAAGATAAAAAACAACTTGCAGCACAAAGAATTAAGTGAATGTTTCATAATACTATTTATTAACTATTTCACAGCACCAAATAATACCTACATTTCCTTCACAGCTTGGATAGCAGCATCGTCTCAGTTTACGTTCTCTTTTCCCCTCACCTATCAAACATAAAAATTAAAAATTATTCGAAGCATATTACTTCATTCACTACTTACTAATGATACATACCCAACCAAAGATTTAAGGCTGTCTGCATGCAAAATTATTTAACAAATGACGGAGCTTAGTTTTGGGAGGGACTAGGGACTAATTCCCCAAATAACTCTGCTCTGTTTACGAGATACAATTTTCGAAACATCACTATAATTGCATCATTTTATATCCTGTGCCATCATGACTTTAAACATGTATTTGAATACCTTATATTGGCTGCAGCTTTAAGTGACTTTGGAATGTTGGTTACTTTATCTTTGCTTCAACTCTTCCCACTCCCCCCCCTCCATGGAAAAAAAATTAACAGAAAACGATAAACACTTTTGTGATACTGATGACAGCAGTAGCTTATTTAATGCTGACTAAATTGAACACATAGCAGCCATTAAATGATTTCCAACCATAAAAATAATCCATATGAATACACCATGCATAAGTGTTAAGAGCATGTAAATTAAGCACTTTGCAATAAAGATTTGCTTTCCTTAAACCAGGGATAGCATGCAGAAGTGCACACTTTACCCATGTGTACCCAACTTGCACATTCAAGAAGGCAGAACATCCAGGACCTCACATTTTCATTTTGAATAATTTTTACATAGCATAACTGTTTTTCTGTTATTCTAGATCAGACCTGGGCAAAGGCCGGCCCGCAGGCCGGATCCAGCCCGCCTCCTGTCTCTGGCCGGCCCGCCCGCTGGCCATATATATACTATATATACAGTATTGAGTAAAACTGAGTTAACTATATTAGTCCGGCCCTCTAAAACCATCCCAATTTCTCATGCGGCCCCTTGGGAAAATTAATTGCCCACCCCTGTTCTAGATAATAGTCATATTTTGTGATTACTAACCCATGTATTGCATTTTTTTGGGTTGCTATAAAGACTTATCCAAGTATCAGGCACTGAGTAGCATGCTCTATCAAAAAGACATTGTGAAAATGCCACATCAGATATCTCACATCCTTACAGATAAAAAAAAAGAGAGAGAGAGAGAATATTCAGGCTACATGCATGTAGGAAAATTGAAATTCTTGTTTTGTAATCATAAACAAATATTATTTTACATTTTCAACCTTCAGATCTTGTGCAATATTTGCTTTTGGTAAACAGCAAAAACTGATATTATTAAAAGGTAGCCTTGATGCAAGATTTAACTCTAGAATGAGCTAACCTGTTTGTAACATTTAGCTTAATTTTATGTTTGATTTGGTCTGCCTTTAAAATATGTCACAACAACACAGATCTCTTTGCTAGGGATAAAATCACACAGTACAAAACTCCGCAGCAGTATAGATTTCTGTTAACAATATAGTCAGAGAGACACACTGACAGGGATCTTCATCGAGGTGTAATCAATTCAGTATTAACTTGTTCTTATGGTCACTCTGTCAACCAGAACAGACAAACTTTTAACTACCTTTAACTAGACTCTGTTCATTTAGTCATGGTATGCAAACTTGCAATTGTGGTCACTGTGGGCCTGAATAGACAAAATTTTTAACTATCTTTAACAAGACCCCTTTCATTTAGTCATGCATCACTGATATTATTATTACCCAGACATCAGTAATGCTACAATATGATTAAATGCTAAAACCCTAAACTTCTAAATATTTTGGCTTCACTTGTAAAATGTAAAGTTTTCTAAAGTACAAAAACTTACTTGGTTCTGTAACTAATTTTCCCAATTCTTTGACTTGGTTTGGAATCTCAGTTTGGTCTGATTTTGCACCTGAATTCATGACAAGAATTTCCTTTTGAGGGTTTATCCTGACTAGAGCAACTGCTGGCTGCCTGAAAAGAGGCAGAAACTGCACAGATGTTGTAGCATTCTGTGAGCCATCAGAGCTTTTCTTTGTCACCTCCACTGCTTGTTCTTGTATTTTTTGACATTTTTTTGCCTTAGTAGGTGAAGACTGCTTCTTGATTCTTTTGGCTGTACCAGGTTTTGGTCTTTCTTGAAACTTAGACTTATTTTCCTGGTTCAAATCAAGATGATGCTTAGGAATTCTAACATTTGCTGAGAATCTCAATGCTCTCTGTGTACCAGGGGTGCTCACTTCTTGTTGAGCATCTCTTTGTCCTTGTACATCTGGATCATCCTGAATTTGGCTGTGAGTCTGTAGTGATTTCTTGCTGTAGACCAGAGGAGTAGCTAATAACATCTTGCATTGTACACAAGGTTGTTGATCCATTCTCAGAGGGAGGCTCTTCTTTTTCAGATGGTGAACAGGTGCTCTTTGTAGCATCGATGTCAATGGCATTTCCATCTCCTCTTGAATCTTCAGGCTTGTTTGGCAAATTTGTGCTAATGGTCTGCAATTGGGAGCTTCTGTTTTTAAAGTCCTTTAGCTCTCTGCGAAGTAACACATTTTCTGTTCCAAGGGCAACTACTCTTTCCTCCAGCTGGGTTAACATAACAAGCATACCATCTAGTCTACTCTTCATTTCTCTGTTTGGAGCCTGATCTACATCTTTTGTAGTAGAATCTAAGACTAATGATTGCCCAGCACTTAAATTATGAGCACTTTCAGCATATAAATTCTCTTCAGGTTCATCTGCCAGAATGGAATATTCTTCTATGACTCTGCTAGGCTCCAACGAACCCATAAAGTCTCTTACATGGCTTGATAAAGATGATAATCTTACGCTACTTTCTTTAATCTTGTAGGCAAAGAATGAAATTGATCTACCCTTTACTAATCGGTCTTGATAGGATTTAAGATCCCCGTCACTTAGCAGCATATTTTCAATGTCCTTCTCTGCTTGTTGAGGGCTACTGTTAGTATCCCATCTTGACAGTAGCTGTGACAGCTGCTTCTGTTTTGAGCGGGCAGCTCGAGTTTCATTTTGAAGACGATCATGGAACATATGTACAGCATGTCTTAAACTAGCTAGACATTCATCACGAATCTCTGCCATCACCTTCTGTCCGGCTGTGAAGCGTCTGTCAATGTCATCTTCTGCTGCCCACATCTGCTGTTCTAGCACCTGTTTTTCCTCTGCAAGTTGACTTAGCAGGGATTCCATAACTTTGGCCTGTTTTCTAACTTTTGCCTTCAGAGTATCTTCTTGTTCTGAGGCTGTCAAGTGGCATAGTGCTGTGATAATCTGAACATGGTGGCCTATAGTGTACTTTTCATGATATCCAAAACAGTAAGAACAAATATTGTGTCCACAGTCTGTACATAAGTATTTGGCTTCTGCCCTTATGTCACAAACATCACAGGTGAACGGCTGCAATATGCCCTCTAGGCTCTCTTCAGAAGGAATGTTTCTCTGTGTAGTATTCACAGCACTGATATTGCTACTGAATTCCATGTCATCTGATGTGTCTTCAACTTTTGGAACAATATACAAGTCTGGCTGTTAACAAACAAAACGGGAATAGTTATTCTTCGCCAAGACAGTTAATAAGAGAATGATTTTAATGGATATTTAAAACGTTTCTGGCTATCAATAGTATCACAAAAACTAGGCCAGCTGTACTTATTTGACAAAATATCTCTCACGTCATAGTATAACTGATGGCATGATAAGTGAAAGGACTTTAAGACAGCTTAATATGAAGTGTTTCACACGCCTGTGAACGATATAAACTAACATTCGTTGTATTGATGCGGTGAACCATGCAACGTGGATTGAATCTGGTTCCTGGTACAGTATTAATCCAACAACTTGTCGTATTGTGTCTCCTCATTTAGATATCATGTGACTATTAAACGACACCGGCAGAGAAAAGGCACAAGTTGTGCATAAGAGTTCCTTATAATATAAAAAAAAAGTTATATCTGACACAATTCGGGCGAAAGAATTGACGACTGACGCTGCTATCAGATTAGAAACTAAGCATTGTAGATATTACCTGATCTGCAGCTTCAGTTGACATTTTTGAGACTGTTTATCCTTACTAAAGGCTCAGCACCTTTCAATTTTTTTGTGCAAACGACCAATCTACGGATTAAACACCAAGAATTAGCGTTACCACAATTTTTGGCGCTGATGACCCCGCAAGGGAGATAACACCATGGGATTAGTGGTTACCTTTCTTGTTGTTTTTTTCCCCTCTTCGACCAGTTCGAAAGTTAACAGTGCAGAATAAACGAAATTCCCATTCGAAGCAGTCTTTTATTTTTACCTCAGAGACTCATAATTTCCTTTGAAGAAATAAAGAAATTAATAATGATCGTACATTGAATAAAACACAAATGAATCTAATGGGTGGGCGTAAAATGGGTTTAAAGGGAGACAAGAAAAACATTAGTTACTTTTGTAGCACGGGAGCTATCTCCCCTTAAGTCAGACGTGAACAGATTACACCTAGGCATCAACAAAACAAAAACAAATACAGACAACATGTAAATAATCAAACGGAGAAATACACATTAAAAGCCAAAAACAAGACATCTTGAGTGGAAAAAAAAGTGAATTTGAGGAAGCACACAGAGTCGACTGAAAATATGCATGGAGTAGTTACAGCTAATGGGAGGGAAAGCAAGACTCATGGTCATGGAAGACGTAGGTTCTAGCGGCCAGGCGTGACGGGAGGGGAAGGGGGTAATTGAAGATCAGGGAGGGCTGCTGTATAAGAAAAGGAAAATGGGGGTGGGGGGTGAACTGACCGAGGCCGGGCCCGTATCCGAGAAAAGAATACTTTTGCATGACAAGTGAAGAAATTGAATTTTAAGTTTGCAATATACTATTCCCAGGTCAAATGGAGTAGCGAGGAGGGCCCTCAGTCCTATTGGGCTGGGGATAGAGGTGTGGCCACTAGTCAGCGCGATCATGGTTGCGTCAAGCTGGACGCACTTGGTGTCGGAAGGTCGCTGGACACTGATTTGCTTGACCATTTGCATCGAGACATGGAGATATAGATGGGTTTATTCGGTTTATCTGCCATTAGCGTAAAGGTGGTCTGTGCGCAATTCCAACTGACAGTAAATGGGAATGTAGGTGACAGATGTGGGGCAACCCTGTGAACAGAGGGAGTGGAAGCCCACAGAATGAAAGCGAGAAGTGTAAAAAATGTTAACAATTTCCCCGTAGTTACTTAAAAGGACACAGTGAGACTTTTTCTTCTCCTACTTATCCATTACCAGACATACAACTACACTAGTCTACGCAGAAGGTCCTTGTAAACAAAGCATCATGATATAGTATTAGCACCATGCAGTCACACTAATATAGCAGTCGACAAAATAGAATGAATGATTACAAGAACACGGCGCAAAAAGGCTCATAAATTTTTCATGGTGGTGTTAAAGGAAGACAACGCTCATTTAATCCTTGTTCAGTATCTTCACTGTCAGCAAAACCTGACTGCCAGTTGCATGTGAATTGGCATCCACAGCTTGTTTTATGGTGAAAAAGATATGATCTTTAGACCTGTTTGCGTCTCGTCTTGTCTCGTTAACGCACATTTAGTCCTTGTCAAGTCTCTTCACTGCCAACGAAATCTGATCGCAATACGCATGTAAGTTGTGGTCCACATCTTGTTTTAATGTGTGCAGATGACGTACAGAGCAGTAATGAACGTTGTCATTATGCGCATGCGCAGATCATACCAAGACGATCAGTCTTCCCAGACATCTGGGACACGCGACTCAGGCGACCGACGATCGAGAAACATCGGTGTCTGTCCCGCCATGTAATCGTCTGAGTCCCCTCTATCCCGTAATGGACGTTAGTTGTGTGTCCCTTAAAATTTACCTTATCGTTTCAATCCACTTAATATAAATTTATGTTTCCATGAAAAAAAATTAAAAAAACTTTAATAAAGGTCGGGGGTTGTAGTGGATTTAGAAAAAAAAAATATGCAGGGCAGTAGACCGACTTTTGGTTGACCAAGCTGAATTCCTTCTCCAAAATACTGTGAAAAACCTTACTCTTCAAAGAAGGATTCACCAGAATGGAAGCATTTTCCCCAATTTGACTTTCTTTCGCTCTCTCTATGTGTCTATCTATACTGGATGTATAACAAAGACAAAGCAATTTACTTTAATAATCTCCATGAAATCCAAGATATTGATTAAATCAGACATTTATTAATTATTACTAATATCCACTAAGCAATTAAAAAATATCTAGATATTACAGGTAGAATTTGCCAGCCTATTTAGTTTTGCTTCAGTCTCATTCCATTCTTTGACTAACGGGCCCAGTTGAAATTCCCACTTACTTAAAAAAAACTCAACTTTTATTGTGATCCGATGGCAGATTACATGACTTAGTATCTGTTGTATTTTTATATAAAAATATTATCTGCCGTTTTTTAAAAAGTAGTTATGATTACTCGAATACATTATGAAACTATATTACACTCATTTTTATTAACCCATTATGCATTATGCCTTTATTATTGATCAGTTCATCCTGTACTTTTTTTTATTTGACTGATGTATCCTGACTTTTTTTGTCATCTCCCCTACCAAACAAAACGCGTCGACATGTCAACTCCAACCTTTGTTCAACAGCCTTTGATCTCTCTTGGGGTGAGTGGTAGGAATGAACGCCTTTGATCAGTCGGTAGAACTTCAAAACGTTTAGTAACCCTCCCTTATGACATATCTCTTTCATTTTTTCCCCCCAATCCTCGAGGATGGGGACGAGTGGCAGTTGCAAGCGCTAATGCTCCACTAATTTCTTGCATGAAAATTGAGAGATAATTAAGTGTACAACAGTAAAAGCTTTGAAAGCTATCCAACAGCAAAAAATAAATAAAGCAAGATCCCATGGACGTTAGAAAGAAAAGAAATTAAAGCTGTGAAAAATATCACAGCAACTCTTTTTCTCAGAGGAAAGTGCTTTCTTAATTAACTGTAACTGTTACATACAAATGATCACATGTGATAGAATGCACTGTAATGTGAAAAAGGAGAGCTAAATGCAGAAAAAAAATCAGTAAACATGCCAGCATGATTACAAAAATATGAGC
The DNA here is from genome assembly GCF_003073045.1 of Pomacea canaliculata. Classification (NCBI taxonomy): domain Eukaryota; kingdom Metazoa; phylum Mollusca; class Gastropoda; order Architaenioglossa; family Ampullariidae; genus Pomacea; species Pomacea canaliculata. Next base: position 29,267,945 of record NC_037592.1, read on the forward strand.
ACATTTTGAGCATTGCTGTTATCATTGTGATCATGTTTTTAAATGCTGTCTGAAATAAAATGAAAATTCTCGTACTAAAACGTGAAGCTTGTGACAGTGTGCACTTCACATTTTCTTCTTTAAGTTTTTCACCCCAGTCCCGCTCTATTTCATCTGTACCAACGGATGGAATCTAAATCAATCTTTATTTCCACACTGATGACTTCCGTCAGAGATCGATATAGGCGGACCTACGAGAAAGCAAGATTTGGGCTTTGGGAGGGTTTCTAGTTTCACGATGTTGCGGCAAGTACTGACGAAGGATTTCAACAACACTTCAAATACCCTCTCAAGATTTTTCCCGTCGAGTTTTTGAACTTGTTAGGGATGCTACTTTAGAAGAGCTGTGAGGGCTATTTCAAACTTGCCGAAAAAGTGGAGAGCGCAAGAATCCATTCCCGACGATTTAGTCGACTGGGAAAGTTACCTGCGCGACACTGGTATCAAACCAGCACGTCTCTCGGTTCTGACACCAGTACTCTAACCACTCAACTATCTACTTCACCTTTATAAGATACGCACTTCACTATCTTTCCCCTCGCCCATGTAGAGCGAAATCACGTTTAGATGGAAGCCATTTCCCATCAAAGCAACTATGTCTGAGCACAAGCTATTTAAGGGGAGGTAAGGCGTAACGCTTTAGATATTAAGGTTTGCAGTCGCGTCCCGTAGACCGTGACTTCACAGCTTCACGTTGGTAAATGCCTGTGAACAACACAAAAAGTAGACATGAGTTTGTTTGGTTTTTTTTTTTTGTTGTGGTGAAATAAAACAGAAAGTATAGGATGTGTGTGATCCTGCAATGCTCAGGAAATAATGGGTTATCAATTGCTTTGATATGAGATTCATGAGACAACGATGTAGAGCCAACTGGGCTGACCTCAGTTTTGTCATTTTCAGTTTGTTGGTGGACCTCCGGGCTTTTACAGCCTGCTATTGGCTGTGTGGTGGTGAAGACCTCCTGAAGCTGAGAAAACGACAACAAAGGCTAGCAATATGTATCTTACATATATTTGTGATACTGCAGAGATAGGTGGACGACGGGAACATTTTATTAGACATACATGAATAAATAAAAGAGGTCCGAGAATAGAGCCTTGTGTGTACGTTCATATGTGTGTGGGTGTGAGAGGGATAATGACACAAGGCGGATTTGATGCTTGCTTACGTTTGTACGTTTATGAAAAGCGCTTTGAGCCCCTTGTTAACGGTGTTATTTATTTTTCTTTATTAAGCTCCAGAACCTTACCAGATAGGTTTTGCGATAGACATAGATCCATGAAATCTGTTAAAGACAATGAATAAGAAAAACCAGGGTTTTGGTCAGTGCATGTACCACATCGCTCTTATTTTATAGTAACCTCTAACCTTTTACTCATTTCCTACTCATTGACTACGACCCTTTCACACTTTTTTTCCGTGCTTCTTTGTTTAGTTCACACTCCACAACTGTTCTCATTACAAATAGCCTGTTTGTGTATTTTATCTAAACTCTATCCTATCCTTCTGTCTTCCCCATGGGTCTTTTCGTCAAATTATATCACACAAACACAGAGCGACACAGTGATTTGCAGGAGCAACATAAAGCTTACAACATAAAATCTATACATCGAGACTCTTATCATGTAAAGCATTATCTCATTGTTTCTATATACAGTGATTCGCATTCACAAAACCTCCGAATATATATACATGTATATGCATTTCTTCACAGCCTATTGAGTACTGGTCAGACCCAGTGCAGCATGATGCTATTATGGAAAACCATGATGGGAAGCAAAGAGACTTCGCTGATCCCTTGTTGAGGGTGTTGACTTCTGAACAAACAAGCTTGTTTGTACGGTGCAACATTGCAAGCAAGTAAATGTGATAAGAGCGATGATATGTGATATTGTAGAATTTACTTCTCCTTTGCTACAATATCGACAACACATCTGTATACATGTAGATTCATTGGAAGTTGCCAAAAATAGCAAAATTACTTTGCACTGACTTTTTGTTTTTAGTATTGTGAATGTATTATTATGACCTGCACCTCTCTTCTAACCCGCAGGATGAAATGACAAAGATTATAGTCTTCCCTCCTACGCAGGAAATCATTTGAGCACAAAACAGCTAATATGAGGCTTTTGGGAAGAGCACTCTAGTGAGACACGATATCCAGGTTCACATCGGAGGTAACTGGCTGGCGTGAACTCGAGTCTGACACGACAAACATACCAGCTTCTAAAGTGAAGCGCACATGAATTAATTTCTACACTCACCTGGGGCCATACAAAGGGCTTTTTGATCCCCTAACCGCAATCGAGAATGACGAACATTATACCTGACATACACACCCCACAATAATAACCTACGAGTTCGACTCATCAGGTTTCGATTCACTTCTCTGTCTCCGGTGCTCTGATCATATTAATAAAGCTCTACGTACCTCCCCTCCCACACACCATTGCCCCTCCTGATGGAAACCGAGAAAAGTGCGTGCCCTCTAAATGACTTCAGATGGGTGGTCTGGAATCTGTTGGAAGTCACAAAGAAGCTAGTCGCTAGCAAGCATGGCCACCTCTGTAGTTGGGACCAGTCAGGCGCATTGTCGCGCGGTCAAGTTCCCTCTTCGCTGCGGTGTCCTCTCCTTCCCTGCGAGCCTCGCAGACAAAAGGGAGATTGCACCAGGCTAATCATATGCCGCACCTGACTTTTTTGTTCTCTGCCAAGGAATGTTCCTTGCGATGTGAAGAGAAGGAGGGATTGAATTCTTCAAGATGTATCTCAGCTACCCCTTTCAGAGGGCGTTGCGTAGAGTCTCGTATCATGCGCGAATGGTGAGAAGCAGGAGAGCAAGGCAGTTAGCCCTGTATCTCACATCTCACCCATCACGCCCCACTAGAATGTCTGGTTCTGCAGCGTAACCATATCAAACGTGTATGTGTGTGTGAGCGCGCGCGTGTGCGTGTCCACCCTCGTTTATCTGTGCATGCCAGCGTGTTATAAAGCGCGAACGACGATAAAGATTTCGTTTCAGTGTATCTCGAGTAAATGACAGACTTGTTGGCAAGACTAGTCATTTCGTCCTTCACAATGCTGGTACCGAAAATGAGAATTTTTCTAGCAGTGTTATTACTAAGAAATCGTGGATATCCATATTCATTTTGCCCTGTGTACAGGCAATATGCCAAACGAGCTACCACAGTCGGTGCTGTTATTATAAAAGACTATCTCCATTTTCCAATCAAGATATTTCTGCGCACGGATGATGCGCAGTCGACAGCATCGTAATGACATGCTCTATAGAAAGCCGCCAGGTTGATAGGATAAGAGAGCTACTACTAAGCCAGTTTTCGAAATCTCGAAATATTTTATTACAGCAGAGCTGAAATAGTATACACCTTGTTTAAATGTTTCTGCAAAAATGTCTTGTTGCCTTAAAAATTTGTAAAAAGGTCATTCGTTTAAATAAATGTCAAATGTAAAACAGAAATGAAAAACATTTAGCTGCGACTACAGTAATAAGGAGGAGCTTTGTTTAGCACCATAAACTAATGGAAATAAGACTGAAAAGGATTGGTGGAGAAATGAAACTCGAAATGACTGGAAGAGGTAGAAAACAAATGTGGCATCTAAGACAATGAACATTTTTCACTTATCTCTGATTTACTTATATTCTCCGAAGGTTCTTGAAGAGGATGTCGATTTCTCACGGCGAAGGCGTCAAAATAATCTTATTTTCCGTGAAGTCGAGGGATTTCAAATCTCTGCCTGCTAGCAAGATCTCAACCATCAGACAGCTCTTTTGAAAAAAAAAAAAAAAGCGTATTAGGACTTTTCCCGCAGGAATTCCGTAGTCTATACCTTTGCGGCTCTAGAAGTGAGGTTCAATATAGAATTATGGTAAATGAACGACAGGGGGCCATGTAGTACACAGAAAATCCTTAGAACCAAAAAGCATAGGTCTGAACTGAGAGAAAACCCGTAGTGGGAAGAGCACCTGAATCGCTTGTAAGACGGTTTATTAGCTACTCTCATAAAGACCTGGCAGGCAACCACTTGTGCTTTTAAAAGGACCGTATAAGCATGATCATACTCATCGATCAAGTCAGCCTGCAGCCACCTCGTTCAATAGCCAGGGACGAGCCTCTAACCTGACTCCAACACAAGCTGCAACCTTCTCTACCGGATTTTCCGGCACTGTTGCTGACCTTCTCCGACCTTTGGAATTGAATGAATACGACTACCTTGGACTCGCGTGTCAACTCGTTCTGCGGCAAAAGAGTTCGTTTGAGGAGTCAAGCGGCGGTCAATTACTACATGCCAGGATGCCGAGACCTTTCATGGCATGTGCCGGAGGCCACGACGTCTGGCTGTACACTGTCCTCCGCAGCACCTTTAGCTGCCCCCACAGGCAAGCTCTCAAACCTTCCCTCCATGTCTCCACCGCCGTGCAGTGAGAGTACAGTCCCCTTGCGCCAAGCTGAGGTGACGAGCGTCTGTGTAGGGACATCTCTCGGTGGACACTTGATACTTCTGGGGCTGAAAAAAATCCGCCATTTTCCACGCAGTGCATAACACACGACTTGCTCGGATTTATCGCTAAGCGTCTTGTTTTTTTTTTTTTTTTTTTTTTTTTTTTATATTTTCGATGCCAAAGAAACATCTCTGTCTCAAAGTCTTATGACAAGTACAAGCTGCGGAAGCTGGAAGGAGTGATACAGATGCCGCGAGTAACAGAACAATAAGAAAAAAATTCCCCATAAAAGTGGAAGAGCAGGAAACATTTTCAAAGCTGGATCATATTCGAGAAGTAAACTAGCGTTACAGGAAAACATTTTCAAAGTAGGCTTGCTAATGGATGGGGAATGGCATAAAGCTACACCATAACCTCAGTTCTAAAGAGAAGAGTGGCTGCATAAAAAAAGCGTGCAATGTGTGCATGTTTCTGGAAGATAAAGACCTGTGGGGGAACCTTTTAAAACAGGCTGAGTCATGGAAAGAAGGAGACAAAGCTGAGAGTTAAAAAAACTTCTCTTATATAAAAGACACATGGAATATCGAAGTTCATATAGAAAGAGAACGAAAGTTGAAGGAGGCTCGCTTATGGTGTCGGCAACGACTGGTGGGCTTGGCTGCGGTTAGCGAGTGAAGGAAGCATCGACGCGGTGATTATGGCAGCGGTGAGTGGTCAGCGGCTGGTCGTGGGGCTCGGGGACGTTTTGCTTCTGACCCTCGTCATTGATCCGTCCATGATGGACACGAACGATAACCGGGAAACTCTTCGCGTCAACACGAGTCGTCTGGCCCTGATCTCCTCCCTAACGGTAACAACACGCCGTCCACACGGCTTCCAGTCATGCAGAGGAAAGAGCGTGGGTTGGGGGGAGAGAATGATGATGCGAGGAACTGGGAGGGAGGAGGGGTCGCTAAGTTGATTGGTACAGCGATGAGGGGTGCATGGGATGCCGTGGGCAATGATTTCCCTCAAAAGGATGGCGAAATCTGTGGGTTTGTTATGTGAATGAGGTCAGGAGGCAAACAACAGTTTGAGAGAAAAATAAAGCTCTTTTCTTTCTGTGGGCCATAGTGCGTCCATTTCCCTCTGTCTCGATGGGATTTTGTGGTGGCCAACTTCTCTCGCCTTTCACTTATGGCTTGTTTGGTGGGAAAGGGGGGATGTTTGAAGACAGGAAATTATAGACAACGAGACAGGGAAAATACTTGGACAAGGACAGTCAAAGCAAGGATGTTCATGAGAAATGTAAGTTGGCGGGCAGTCGCACAGACGGTCCTAAGGTGTCAGACTCACCGTCATTGCTGGGAGGCATGTCTAACCTGGGAACCGAGTTCTAACTTTTCTATTGTAGATCCTCAACGACTACACTATATCGCGGGTCACGTGACCAGTAACTGTTCGCAAGATTCCCAGTTTGCAATCTGAAACATTCCCAAAGGAATTTTTCGAGAAAGGGGAATACAGATAAGATGAGGTCTCCAAGTAAGCCTGTCTTAAAAAAAAAAAATTTGAAAAGGAGATACCCGTTTAAACCTGTAATAATCCATGAATAATTTACACAAAACTCCGCTGTAATTCGTTACAAAAATAGATTTCCACTTCTTGTGAAAGAACTTCAACAAAAAAGTTTGTAATGAAATAAATGGGCTGGTAATTAATAAAGACAATGAAAAGCTTTACTGAATAACTGATGATTGCTGCTGTCGACATTAAAATAATACGTGCAACGGGGAATTCAGCAGCAAAGCTCGTGGTGTCGTGTGATCATCTAGCAAGGGACGTAAATGAATTGGTGTTGAGGGACTGAGTGCAATGTAAACAGCGAGCCAGTAGCAGTCAGTTAAACTTCTAATATTCGATAAGAATTTTAGCTGACTGCTAGGCAAAGAGTTACCGCCATGGGTATATATTCCTCGAGTTACTGAGTCGGCTGCTTTTTTATGACAAGAAAATACTTTAGTGTGATGGGGATGTCGTGCTATAGGTGGTGGTGGTGGTGGTGGTGTGGAAGGGGTAAGTGATGATATCGACGGCGGAAGAATTACCCCCACGTCGACAACGCCCATAAACAGTTTACTGATCCAGGGAGAAGTGTGCCTCTAGAAGAGAATTGAATTATGGACCTCAACAATCTGCGCGGTAGTGGTGACGAGAGAAGAAGAGAATTCATCTTGTTCATCGATCTAAGTCTCCTCTTCATCTGTACTTTTTTGTGTGCATTTACCACTCACCTGGATTGTTTGCTCTCTGTCTGCACCAGACCGTTTTCATCTACACACCACCTTCCAGTGACTGCCTGTCTCCTTTATCTCGCCATAACGGTTTCTTTGTGCAGTCCACTGGTGAGGTCACACAGTCCAAGCAGAGGGCTTCCTCCTCTTTGATTCGTGATGATGTTGACCCTAGTTTATCTACGATGAGTTGACCTGTGGACAAGAACTATTTCCATTTATATGTTGATCTGTTTGTATGGCGCTATATAAAGTTCACTGTATTATTATTATTGTTATAATTGTGATTTTTATTATTTAAAGAATTTTAACACTCCACAGGGTAGAGGGACGATAGAGCGTTAGCCAAATATCCTTCAGGGTCGTTGATCTTGGATTGCTGGTTGACTGGTTTGGCTAAAAAAAAATTAGTGGTTCCACTGTGATTTCGCTCTTTTTTTCTAGGGTAGAGGAAGAGTCAGGAATCAAGTGTACACAGAGAATTAACACACCCCTTCGTCCAAACCTGTGAACATGTGGCGGATTCAGAGAAGTGATTTGATTTGTGCTCCTCGACAGGATATAATAAACTCATGGCCTGACGACCTTCAAAGCCAACATTTTACCACCACAGTACCAGGCGGCTGCCGAACAAGCACGAGTTCCCCCGTCATCTTCTTTATTCCCCCACCCTGTTAGTCTCTCTCTCTCTCCTACGTTTCTTCTTTATGGAACCTCGCCGGCACGAGACGGTCATGAAAATATTTGAAGAGCGGGAAGTTAAAAGGAAGGGGAGAAAATCTCGTTTCGGAGTCAAACACGCGAGACTGGTCTTCGATCCATTTCGCGGCCTTCTTAGCCACATAAAAACCAACAAAGACGGGAACCACTCCCCCACACCAAACCCTCTCCTCATTCCTTCATCTCTTTGCACTTGTTTCAACTGTTGAGACTATTGTTGCGGGATGGACGTTTTGATGCTGCTGTTGCAGCTTTGTGGGGCGTGTCTCTCTGTTGTGGGAAAGATTGCAAGAAGGCTTACAGAGGATAAAGTCAGTTTGACCAAGACAGTCGTAAGCCCGGATGTAACATTCTCTGAATTGCCGTCTCAACACACACACACAGAAAGGCAAAACTCAAGGGAGTCAACCATGTGACCATCCTTTGTGGATGGCCAATATCAGATCAGCTCACAGTCGATCGAATTCTAGATTAAAAAAAAAAACAACAACAACAACACACACACATCTTTTCAATGGATAAAAAAAATATAAACATTTGTAGAAAAGTCAAGAAAAGAAAATGTTCCTGTACAATTTGACCATGTTGGTAGTTCCACCATACCGATAACTGTTAGAGTTTAATGCATTCTGAAAAAAAAGTAGTAGATTAGAATGATTTTAGTACTGTTACTTAAGTCTGTAATGCCAGTAATCTCTGTTTATAGTCCAGACTAGTACTTTTTTTTTTTACTCTTTTCTTGATAGTCAGAGAGAGAGAGAAAGAGAGAGAAAAGGGAGGCGAGCCATCCAAAATTGCCGAAGGACATTCCAGGAACGTTTTTATGGCCCAGCGAGTCCTGAGATATCAATGAAGAAACGGAAAGCACCCTTAGACTAGGCAATTTTCAGATCATCACGGCTGGCTGCACCCAAGCTCTGACGTCATCGTCTGTAACTAAAAATAGAAACATGCCTTCGCTGGGCCAATACAACGGCAGTCTCAGACGCACGCGCGCGCGTGAACACACACATACTCCACCTCATAACATAGACACACACGCACACACACTCTCTCTCTCACATCCACGATAACAAACCTCAAGGAGGTTCAGTAAATACCAGAAAGACCCATCCTCGTCGTACGGTGGATTTTGTGGTGGTAGTTGTTGCTTTGTTGGTGTTGGAGAAAAAGCAGCGGTCTTCTGGTCACATGATGCTCGAGATGCAAATGGCTGCATTTGCCCGAAAGTGCCTGTGGCGTTCTCACTTCCAGACTCCTTCTACCCTAACTCCTCAAAAAATAAAATAAAAAACCTACGCTTTTACAAGTTAACAATAAATTTACTCAGGTTTATGCTTGCTTTGATTTGCAACTCTAGCATTTCAGAAGAAAGTTTGGACGTTATGTCTTGGCAAAATAAAAATGATGCTGGAAAGGTGAAGGAGTAGAGCTCCCGGGAGACATTAAAATGAAAAGAGCAGAAGCATCTCTAGGGGGGTATTTTTCTTTCCTTTCCCACTTCGCACGTGCTTTCTACCGTGCAGCAGCCATTAGGAAGTGCATGTGTCTCGTGCGCGCCACCTATGTTCTCTACCCGGCAGGAGGAGGGGCGGTAAGGCACGATGATGTCCCTGATGATAAAAAAAAAAAAATGAAAACAGGAGGAAAGGCTTGTGCTGTTCCGTCGGGTCGCATGCTTTTGCTCGTGAAGTGGACCCTCATTAGTTGGGACGCAGCGTTAAGCACAGAAACGAAACGCAGAGGACCTGGGTCTTGTTAACAGACCACTCCAGCCTCGCGCACGCCCTCTGAGGCGGAAGTGACGCAGACCACGTATCCCATCGATTTTTGTATGGGACGTATCAACCCGTGGCACAAACAGCAAGGTTATTTTGTTTTAAAGGGACATAATAACTGCAAACTGCAGCCATTTCAAAGGTCAGATCCGGAATCACTATGTCAGTTGTTTTAAGAACGTGTTGGCATTAAATGGGGGAGAGGGAGGGAAGGAAGTTTGAGGGAGGTCTTAAGGGCTGAGCAGAAACCTACTCTCTCTAAACAACCTGTCCAAACTTTCCCAAACAACAGATGTGAAGAGAAACTAGGACAGATAAGAATGAAAAAAAAAAAAAAAATCAGGGTTAACTGGAAGATTCCGAGTTGTGACCATGGTTCATTATTTGTCCTAACCGCAGATCCTGGCAATAAAACTCCTAGCTGTTGTCCTTCGTGTACAGAATGTCCCTTTTCTGGACGACAGTAGAAGTAATCCATCTTAACCTCGCTACTTCTATAAAGGCTTTTGTACACGAACAAGACAAACACTAGCAAGGACTAATCTGGCAGATTGCTACAAATATTAACTTTTCCTTCAAAATGCATCTCGCCATCGCTTCTGTCAAAAATTCTTCCTCCTTTGTGACCTTCTCTGTCCAGGCAAAAAGTTGTGACAAAAGATATTTGACAGAAACATCAGTAACTCTTTGTTGTGGATGTGATTATACCTCATATACTTCGGTTTTCGTTCAAATTTAGTCGCGGCTCGTAAAACGGACTTTAATGGCATCAGTCAGTTTCGAAATGTGACGAGAGCTTTAACTACCATGCCAGTCCAGAAAGTTCAATAAGTGTCCTCTCCGATCTGCTGCCCTGGTCTGACGTCTGGAATCCGTTAATGCCCCTTTACAGGTGCAAGAAATGCCCGGTCAGTATGACAGTTTTCTACAAACCTGCTATTAGGAGCTGGCAAAGTGCACATTGTTGACACAAAGTTCTTCAGATTTTTCTTTCTTCAAGTTGAACAAGCTTTGATAGTTGATTTGTGTTTGGTTGGCGTAGATATTGAATTCAGAATTCAAGGCATAATTTTTCATTGAAAAAAAGAAAAAAAAAGATTCTGACATCTTGATGTAATTGCTTTCTGACAATTTAGGTTGCAGTATCCCTTTATCGCAATCACCTTTTTCAAAATTTTTATTTTACTCGTGAAGAGCGAGACAAAAGAATGCAGAAGCCTTCATCAGCCGGTGTCCTGCTTCACGTTGCCATCAACAATTTGCCATTGTCAGAAAGTTTACTGCCATTTCGATACAAGTTTTAATCTTCTTTCGACGCATTGATCGTGAGACAATTATTTTTACACCGTTACTGGCCCTTGAATAACAGTTTGCAACAGGAAGAGGACAGTCGTCAGTGACCTGCCCGGAAATGCAAACTCTGTCTTTCTTTTCTCTCTTTCCTCTTTTCAGCTAATGTAATATAACATGCGCATGAACCAGCTCTACCCTTTATTTTACAAATTACAAAGAAAGATCCGATAACGATGTGATAAGGGTAAGGCAAACCAGCGAAAAAAATCTTTGTATTAAGTGCATAAAAGGCATACAAACACACGTGACATTAAGATTTTCTTGCTATTTATAAAGTTTTATTTTTTTTTAATGTGGTTGCAGTGAATCTGATGTGGTGGTAAGGCCAGATGGTTCGCATCGAGCTTTCATGATCAGCTCTTTTTCTGTCATTCATTCATTCTCTCTCTCTCACACACGACTCATTACCCGCTGACCTATCTCAAATGCTGCCAAAAGGTCAGGTCATGGCGTAACCCTGAGTATGCAGACGAGTCCTTGGGCATGGCCTGCTTTACCTGGGGCATCACCGTCTCCTCCTGCTTGCTTAAGGCCCTAAGAGGGTCTGGGGTAGCTGAAAACCAAACGAAGAAACGAAAACTGTTTCCATTTACAAGCGAGAAACCACAGGGATGACCATTTGACCTTGCAGTTTATATGCTTGAGGCAAAATCGGAAAAAAAGATCGAAGAGCTGACTGATGCGCATGTCCAGAAATTTGGCGACTGGGAACATCTTACAACCTGGCAAGGCCTAATAGCCATGTTTTGGGGAAACATCTTCACAGGAAGGTCACACGATCCGGTGCGCTAAGGAGCGAACTTCAAAGAGTCTTTCTTTCATCGCCAGGAGAGACATGGGTGGAAGACTTATCGACGGCACCCCTTGAGTTCTGAAATGATTTCCATCCCCGTTTTTGCCAGGGCTTCCTAATGATTTGGCTATATAAGTTTGTGCGCCCCACATCAGAGAAAGAACAAGGAGCCGACCAACATTATGAGTAACATGACAGCACTAACATCACAGGGTCCAGGAAAAAACTAGCCTAATTTAGCGAGCCTGGGTTGCATGCCAATGATTGGCTGGAAGAACAAGGAGAAAAAAAACATGGCCCGCGAAAATTAAAAATACAAACGAATGGGGGGCTCTTGAAGGCACACACATCCGGTCTTTTGTTTTTAACCAGCGAGGGTCAGCCACTTGCAAAATGTCCGGTGTCACGATCTGCACTTTCACACGAGCTAGCCTTTCGCAACTCAAAGTGCGCATGCGCCGTCCGCATGCGCAGACAAGATGGAATGGCTAGCTTGATACGAAGGAGATTAGAAACGTTTTGAAACGAGGATTCGCACATGGGACGTGAATGTCTGCCTCGCACGAAAGTTCAGATCGTGCCATGGACGTGAAGATCTCGAGTTTACTGCTGTGGTCCGCTGAGACGTCCATTCGCTCATGTGCTGGAACCTGGAACATTGAGATGAGGATTCCACATGAGACACGAATGGCTATCTAGTGGGAAAGCTTAAATCGTAACACGATCTGAACCTATTCACATTTCAAATTCAATTCTAAAGCGAGGCAGGTTTGTACAAAGCTTCCGGTTTATTCACAATCATTGGGCTCGCCGAGACTAACAGCGGAGAACTTCGCAAGAGGCTCAGAGTTGGTCTCGGCACACAGACAGCAGTCCACCTATACACGTCCATGCAGACTGCGAAACATTGTCTTCACGGAAATGACCCGTCATATAACGGAAATCACCCCTTGAGAACTGCGCATATACACTTTGAGTTCTCAAAAGGCTAGCTCGTGAGAAAGTACAGATCATGACACCGGCACGAGCACTTAATTAAGTTCCAGTCGGTTTAAACGCATATGGATGGACATAATTCCAGTTCCAGAAAACAAAATACTACAGCTCGTTCTTACTCGCTGGTTCTCAAAATGACTACAATTTGTGGCCGTCACATGCATGAACCTTGACCTTAAAAACATTGCTACCCCTCCAACACTGTGTCTGTTTTGGGTTGTGTGTCCGTTTTGCGTCACGTGATTTTCCTGTAATCTGTTATTTTTCAGTTGTGACCAACTCTTATCATAATGACTACGGAAGCAGAACAACAAAGCACCATGCTTTAGTCTCACATAAACTATCTCCCAAACAGCAATCCGCTTGATAATACCGCCAAGAATGAGTAAACTTTATTTTGAGCTCGCTGGCCTTCAAGCAAGGGGTAGTTCAAAAGGGCAGCGTTTGCACGAGCAAGATAATGCTCTGCGTACATGCCACTAAAAAGGGTTTTGCCTTGGCTAATCGTGACGACTTAAAAAAAAAAAACGACCACCACGACCCACACTTTCTCCATGGAACTGCCGAAGGAATCAGGAGAGGGACAGATGAGACACCGGAGCATGACACTTACCGCAGTTTGCTCCACCACAAACCGATATAACCATTTCGCGCGTCGGAGGCTGCGTGGATGTTGCGTCAGTCTTTATGGCAATTTCTTGGCCAGAACCTTCGCCTTTTCTGATGCATTACTGGTGTCCCGCGCGCCACTGCCCAAATTCGCGCTCCTTTCCCGTCCTCTTCCGAAAAAAATAATGATTTACAAACCCAATTTCGCTAAGAGCATCAAGCAGCCGTTTGCTCCTAGCTTGAGCTTTACAACTGAATCATAAACTGAGCATTAAAGCTTAGCACAGAGAGCATTTTGGGGAAGGGGGGCATCTTTCAATCTGCGGACGCAGCTTGTCGCATCTCAACCGTCATTTTGGAATTATGGAGGAACTTGCGCAAAAGCCGATGTTTTGCATAGAGGAGAGGGGGTGGGACTGCAGAAGCGAAGATGACTCTGACGGCAAGGGGCTACCCAAAGGTCTCGGTGTCATTCCATCTCCATCCACACCTCTTCTGAAAACCACAGGACAGGCGAGAAAGGTCCAGAACAATTTCCCCGTCAGTCGACTCTAGTGCTCTTTCGCGTGCAAGATGTTCCTGTGGCTCTGAAAGAGTCGCGAGCTCGTGGGAGGCCACCTGAGGTCCCAGAAGATTTACCTTGTAGAAAATGTACACTTTCAGAATACGAAATGCTGTAACTTTGTGTCTACTCAGAATATAATCATTGTTCCAGGACAGTAAGTTTGCACGGACGTCGATGGAATAATGAAGAAGTGATGGCTAGGAGCAATCCATCTTACTAAAATGGACTAAATTTCAGTCTGAGATTGTAAACTGCATGAAAAATGTGTTCAAATAACCTTTTAAAATACAGGAGAGAGAAAGAGAGAGAGTGTGAATAGGGGAGGTGGAAGGAGATAATGGGAGGAAATAAATAAAATACTTACAGTTAACCTTTTGCGGCTAAAGTTTAAAGGTTAATCGAAAAGTACCCTCCGCCAGGCCTCCTGCAGCCACAAAATAGAAAGTACGAACAGATGCAGAAAAAATTCTTTCATCATAGTTACAGCTTTCCGTAAACTTGAAATCACTTGTTACACAATGGACCAATCGCCCGTTAACATAAATCAGAAATCGCCTGCTGATATCTTTTCAGTATTGAATGACTACTTACGAGCTTCGTGCCAGACTCAGGCTTCAGACCTTCAAGACTTTGCGCCGGCGATAAAAGACGAAAGTGACTGCCAATGATGTCGTAAATGTAAAGAAACTCGGCGAGACAGTTCCAGAAACCATTCCAGAAATCGGAAAGACCTGTTGAAAGCTTACTCGAGTTACAAAAAAAAAAAAAAAAAAAAATGAGACGCAGCCATAACAGATCATAGACTGGTAATAATTTGATTAAAAAATACTTTGTGAATTTCTAATTAATTTTGTTTGTAGAAGAGCGCATTTTATTTACTGCTGACATCACTGAAGGCCGCAACCAATGAGGCGGTTTCAACTGATTTTAGTGAGGTGTCACGGGAGACAAAGTCGACCTCTTTGTAAAACCCAGGTGACAATGGTGATGGTCAAAAGATTGTGGCACTTGAACGGAGCTCAGATTTGAGGAAACTTAAAAAAAGAAAAAAAGCCACACTCAGTTTAAAGACTTGCACCTCGGGATTAAAGTTATTCTTTCAGATTTGTTGGTATGGAACATCACAATGAACTAAATCCAGCAATTTAAAAATAGTTTTATCGTACCCCATCATCATTCATAGACCTTATTTACACCATCTAAAATGACAAACTCATTATCGTATTTCCCTACCCTAGTTAAGACGCTTGTGGAAAAAAAGCCTTTCTCTTAAGGTAATTTCCTTCCAATTACGAAATTTGAAAGTCCCGAGGACCAATATAATGAAAGAAAAACAAAGGAAAAAAGCCCAAATCACAAGAGGCTGATTGATTCATTGTTTGGCTTAGAAGCACGCAGAAGCAATTGTCGAAGTCTTTGAGCTCCTTGCAGAAGAAATGGATAAAAAGTTTTGTTATTTTTCTTCAAGTCATAAGCACACACAAAAATTACCGGAGATTTATATATGTACTGTATATATTTTGGTGTGTATTTATTACTTTGATTGCGTAATCTGCTCTTAAGTTTGCCGTAACACCTTTCCTTCCTCCATCAACCACTCAACCACCTACCCAGCCACCCGCCTACTCACCCGAACTCACCAGTGATGTAGGATGATACTCTGCTGTAGGGGTAGTGGGGTTGAGGACTAGTTTTATGCTGACAGTGAACGACGTTCACATTATTGTCTCCTCCTATCTTTTTTGAGCGGGTGGCTGCTCTCCCCATCTTGCCCTCTTCCTCCGGTTCTTACACCACCGAAAGGGACTTGAGTGACTCAGGTCCCTTTGTGTTTCTTTCTAAGGGAAAAAGAAGATAATCATAGCATGGAACCTCGTATGTGACCTCATTTTGTACTTTTGTAATTTTATCAAATGACCCGTGTATACCCCTTCAGTTACCCCCTATCCTTCCTTTCCAGCCTTTTCCTGCACGGCCTTATATATTTTTCGTCTACTGTTTGAACTTCACAGACCTGCATCCTTTTAAGGACTGTTCTAAGCTTCTGAATCACACATTTAATTACTTTTAATCTGTTTCCCTTGCCTTATCTTTTCATTCCCAGCGCTCTTATTCTTAGAGAAACGATACCGCTGATTAGATTCCAAGCCTCATCGTTGCTACCGTCTTTCTGCTTGGTGGTGGTGGTGGTGGTGGTGGTGGTGGTGGTGATGGTAGTGTTGGTGGTGGTGATGGTGGCGGCGGTGTTGTTGTTGTTGTTGTTGGTGGTGGTGGTGGTGGTGGTGGATGTGGTGATGAGGGTATGTGTGTGTGTGTCTTGGGTTGGAGTGGGAGTAAGGTTGTGTATGTGTATGCACCGATCTGTATGCTGTCGTTCATCACACGAAAGATATTAGCCAATACAAATCAGCCAACACTCGCAAACAACGGCGAACATTGGTAGCACGCCTTGTATCTAAATCGGTCGACACGAGAACAGACTCACCGACCCTTGACTCATAAATCTCAGGTTTGCCTCTTCCTCTTGTCAAGCTGCCGAAATGGATTCCAGTCGGGAGGTGGATGCTCTTCTCCTCGGTTCAGTTTCTGAGGTACAACTTTCACTGGACAGAGAAATGGCGACCTGTCTTACGGAGACTGAACGCCGTAGACAATGAATGATGTCACGACAGTCCGTAATGGCGCTGGGTAAATGGGTAAGTATCTTGAGAGTAGTGCAGAATTAGTGCTCTTCTTGATTGGAGACAGAAAAGGTGGGCGAGGGAAGACGACGGCTGGATGAACGCACTCAGACTTCGAGGGATCTTTAACAGATTAGAAAAAAAAGTTAAAATAGAAGAAAAGAAGCAAAGTTTTAAGAGAAAAAATTCTTGTTCTCTTTGTTATTGACTGTTTGTGTATATTCCTAAGCTGAAAAGTGGAGGAATGAGATATAAGTTTTAAAAGAGTTATACATTGTTAATAGAAAGTCATTACCATTTTTAAAATTCAAAATCTGCCAAAGGAGCTGAAAGGATAGAATTTTAACTCATCTGCGTGATGTAGTGCGAAACAGCTATTTAGAAAACTAAAAAAATAAAGACGATTTCTAGGTATGTGCAACAATTACTTCTTCTTTTCAGTTTTAACAGGTGTTAGTCAAACTGGAAACCATCTGCCTGGCTGAAGCAAAAGGAGTTAACCACGAAAATATATATAATAGAGAGTAATGGATAAAACAGCCTGAAAGAGTAAAAAGGACAGAAAGAAGTACAGAAAAATGATGTGCAACAAACACACACAAACACTCACTCATATACATTACTGTTCCTTCCTTCGCATTTTTTTTTCTAACATAACCGCCCGCCCAATGTGCGCACACACGCCTGCAATGGATGAAAGCTTAGCTTTAGTGAGATTAATTTTTTTTCACTCAACAAGCGACAACTATCTGATGAATCGAGAATGAAACTTATCTAGCAAAGAAAGATGAGAACTGAGAAGAAAGATGGAGTAGGAGAGGTAGATGAGAACTTGGAGAAATGAAGATCAATAGTTGCAAAGCTGTTTGTTTTTTACACTAAATAAGCTAAGTTAAAGGGATGGTGTACTAACGTAGCCTGTAAAGTGGTGTCAATTCCATGGGCAAGATCTGATCCATTGACCTTTATCTCTACAGGTCAGTGTCGGAAAAGACGGCCATCCATCTACACTGTCAGCGACGTGTGCCTGAGCGCTGCGCCATCGCGGTCCCCCAAGGCAAGGAAAGGTAACCTCTGCAAGTCCGAATCCCTGAGACAAAATATCAGACATTTGATCAGTTTCTCCCTTTTCCCTCGGGGCAGAATACTAAAATAACAATTGAGCAGAATGAATCATTATAATGTTGGCAATAATGATTGTTTTCCAAAAGAGACGAACCGCTCAGCTATGCCAAAAAAAAAAAGGGCTAATAAAACGGCAATACATTCTTGTTTCCATTTCGATTTATTTTTAGTCTTAATGATGTTATGTGGTCGATAACAAGGTCATGTGACGTCACGAGGAAAGCGACCTCTCGCGTATTTCGTGCAAAACTAGAGGTTGGTGTGTGCGATGTATTTTGAATAAAATGAAGGAAACTACAGGTCTCTGTGTAAAGGGTGTTTGCAGAGAAAGGAAGACTAAGCATTTGGACCACATGCGTTTCTGAAAACTCAGTAACTGCGATACTAACAGTTGACGGAGACCCAGCTCCTGCCATTACAAAAATCCAACCCTGGTATCAGACAAAAGACGGGTTTTTAAGGTTTTCTTTGCTGCATTCCCCCCCTCCCCAAAAAAAAAACAAAAAAAACAAAACAAACAAAAAACAACAACAAAACAACAAAAAACAACAACAAAAAACAAAACAAAAACAAACCAACCAACCAAACAAACAAAAACAAATATCCCCTACAAAAAAAAAAACAAACAGAAAAACCCCCAAACCCTTCCAAAAACACAACAAAAACAAAGCAAATACGAAAACAACAAAAACAAAACAAATACCAAAAAAACCCCAAACAAAACCAACCAACCAAGCACCCACCCCACACCCACCCACCAACCAACCAACAACGAACCAACCAACCAACCAACCAACCAACCAACCAACCAACCAACCAACCAACCAACCAACCAAACAAACAACAAACAACCAAACAACCAAGTATGTCAATACAAGGACAGAATCTCCCAATCTTTAAGTAAACTATTCTCGAGATAAAATCTCACAGAAAGTAGTCAAAGTTCTGACTTCACTAGCGTGGAGAAGGAGGGGAATGGCCAGAGAGCCTCCCACTAACACAGATGACACACGTGGCCACTGAACATCGCTTATCTGTGAACATTGCACGAACATTCTGTAACAGAGATCCTGCAACTTCTTTTATCTCTGGACTTCCTCTCGTTTTCTGCTCCCGCCATCATGCGCACCCTCCTGTACTCCACGGTGAGCGCCTCGTGACCCTGGAGGGCCCGTATCTTCTGTTATTGCCATCACCATCCGGTGTTCGCATTTCCAGTGGTTTGATAACACCGCCTCGCGCCTCTCTTTCCATCCGTCTTCTGATTTTTGGCCTCAACGTTTTCAGATAAAAAATTCTCAATTACGATTTTACCGCCTTTTAGACTGCCGAAGACCGATTACTTTTCCGTAAATCGGCCTCTTTTCTTACCCCCCACTACTTTAATTGAAGAAAAATGCTCAGCAGAAAACAGGAGATTTTCTTTTTTTTTTTTGGTGGGGATGCAGCGGCTTCTGCCGAAGGTGAATAAGATGTTTGCTATTTACGCAGAAATTCATTTTTATGACCGATAGATACATTTGAGATTGACATTATCGCCCTATTACCGTCCGCGACTGTATTTTTCTACAAGATGATAACAATCAAACATTGACATTTAACAGACGGCAAAAGAAGTGCATCTTGAAAAGAATATGAGATTGTGCGTGCATGTGTTTGTGTGCCTGCGAGCGTGTGTGCGCATGCGTGTGTAAACTGTGTATGCGCGTGTTTATGAGTGCCTGTGTGTGTGTGTGTGCTGGTTTGTGCATGCGTGTGTGTATGAGTGTGTGTGTGTATATATATATATGGGTGCTTTGATAGCAATTTACGACGAAGGGACGGAAACTCAAACACAGAAGCAAACAGTCAGGGACAGCTACTGATCCCTTTGCTCAAATGCTAGACAGACAGAAAGGAAAACTCGCAAGTAATAAAACAATATTGCAATCAAAAATATGAAGTTATACAGAGTGTGGAGCAAAAATGGCTATTATCCTAAATTGGCCAATGTCAAATTCATCTATGTATCCAGTATCTAAATTTAAAACATATACTCGTATAAACAATTTCTTTACAATAGTCCTGTTAAATCCAGCAGGATGCTAAACTACAAAAACATCAAAAAGATTACAAAAAATTAGACAGAGATAACGAGCATAAACAACCTTCCAGCATGTATGATGTGAAAACATTAAAGGTGGTAATGCTTCATGTTCATACTTACATCGGGCAGTCTAATCAAAATAACCAGGTAAGAAAAGAAAATCAACTTTTTAAACTTCACACCAAAGAATTGAAGCAGGAGCACTTTCTTAGATGTTAAAGACAAGTCCTGGGTTGTGACTGCCAGTTATGATGAATTTCCGCGAAAGAACAAACAATTCTTTGACGCCATGAACGGTTCCCCGCCATGATTCAATAAGTATTCTTCCTTTTGGTGAATGTGAAAGGCAACAAACAAAAGCCAGGAATGTTTAGTCACAAGCTATACATAAAGCACGTGACATAAGGTCAGCAGCACGAGACGCTGTCACTCTATGTTAGCAACACCATCGCATCCTCCGACCATTGCAAGGGGCCTTAACTCGACGGAGAGACGTGTTCCTCTGGACAAGATGTCGGGATGTGTGAGTGATGCGAGGGCTTTCAACAGTCGAGTTAAGTCATGTGTGTGCTTTCCACAATAGATGTTAGGGTGTGTGTGTGCTTTCGAGTGCTGTAGGTCGTCACATTAATGCAGGATGGCGTTTGTCTTGCGTTGATCTCTTGCTTCTCTTCACGGACTCTGTTTTTCTTTCACTCCTTCTTCTTTCCCGTGCTTTTTGCAGCTGACAAGTGTCATCCCAAATCACTATAATTAAGATGTTCTTACTGTTACACTGACGCCATCCGAACATCTGACAACTTTATTGTCAAAAATTATCTTTCTCAGTTTAAATTACACTTACCTTTCCTCGGTTTCTCCGTATTTTCTCCATGAAATAGTTCATACGGGCTTTTTTTTGTAGAGAAAGCCTTTGATCGAATAGATCCAAGGTGTCACCAGACGCCTAGCACTCGGTTATCTTTGTTGTTCCAAAACCTTCTTCAGTTGTTGACAGAAGCACCACTTAGATCGCTCGTCCAAGATGTTTATAGGCTATCTACGAAGTTAAATTTGTACTTATTTTTGATTTATATTCGTCTGGAACATTTTATCATAGTCAAAGATGATCAAAGCCCTTGTCAAGCTCAGACTTTGGATAAGATTACTACCAGTTTCTATAATCTTAGAAATATCTCTGTCATCAAATGACCTCAAACTACTTGTTAGACAATTATCTGTTGGACAAATCGTAAAGTGTCTCATAGTAAATTACTGTCGGTCTCGTGTACGTTAAAACAATGTCTATTCTTCCAGTTGCCTCAAACATTTCTTAACTTTAATGGAGACATGTGAAGAGAGAGAGAGAAACCGGTTGTAACGAGAAAAAGGAGCATCGCTTTAGTATCATCTTTCAATGAAATGTGAAGCCCCTCTGGTGCATAGTCATCAGTAACCTTCGTTATTTAATAGTTTCAAAACTTGCGACTCCTCTTTCTTTGAGCAGATTGGATTCATCTACTCACGTTTATATGTGAAAGGGGATGTAAGTGAAGAGTGTTGGAGGAATCGGAGACTGTAAACATGGCAATAAAAATAAGCATTTTTACACTACCAGCTCAGATTTTCACAAGCAGTTGTCCTGCGGCTAAAAGGATGTCACGAGATCACGTGGTCATTTCCTGTTAGTTATTTACTCCTAAACCTCTTTCAAACGGTGCATAAAATCAAAACAGAGTTTAAGCGAGCGAATCAAGAGAGGAGGGTGGGTGAATGAGAGATATGAAGAGTGGAAGGAGGAAAGAAGTCTCCAAATCAGTTAAATCATTTAGACCTGTCATTGACAAGCTCTCGGACTCGACATTCGATTTCCAGTGGAAACAACATGCGGCCTCCGTCACCGTACCCAGCGTAGATGCAATCGATACACCACGTGACTCTGTCCTCCCCATCCCCCCCAAACACCCCGCCACTTCCCTGCCTGACACACACATCACAACGATGGAGCAAAAGAAAGATGCAGTTCTCAAAGGTAATATTATACTGGAGCGAGACATAAACAATGGTACCGTCGCATTTCCCGCGAAGATGTTATCAGGCTGCCGCTGGTAGCAATGAAAAATGGGGAGGAAACAGGACAAGACAGTGGAGTGAAGGCAATGCGCAACGGGGGTACGATGGTCGTCCCTGCGAGACGTTCGTAGAGAGCGCTTTGTTTCCTGTCGGGACAGGAAAGGGAAATGATTCTTTTTCTCTCACAGACATTACTTTTGTATTCTGTTCATTCAGAGGCGCATCTTGTTTTCTTCCTTTTGGTAAGGTCAGTGTAGGACTTCGGTCCATTTTGGAACCAGATGTCCTTGTGGATACGAGGAGAGACGGTTTAGTACAAAAAAATTAGACTGGACCAAATGGACCGACGGAGTGCAGGACCGTTGGCTGGGTGAAGCGGAGTTGAATTCGTCTCAAAAGCTGGACTGACAGTACAGCCGATAGCGAGAGACAAAGATGGGTTGGGGGAGACGACACTGAGTAGGAAGGTAGATCAATGGATGGATGGACTGACGGAGGGATAAAAACAATAAACTGAACAAGGGCTGTAGTTATGAAGCGAGAGTAAGTCGTTTCCCCAGGGACAAAATCGGGAACTCAAGGAAAGTCGTCTTGTTTTCGTAGCTACAATGCGATTCCCAGCCCCAGTGGATATTACTGTTTCTTTACCCCAAAACATCTTTGCCACCGCTTTGTAACTACGACTCCAGAAGTAAAACAACACATGCGGGATTGGACATGGCTTTGTATCCATGGAAACAAGACGTCTTTTCTTGATTTCCCCATGCTGTCCCTCGTCAGTGACTTACCCGACATAATTACTAACCCCAAAAAGCAAGATCGAGGTTACCGAGTAGCAAATAAAAAAGAGATGACAGTTTTTTTTCAAAGTCTGTACAAAAATCGCAGCATCGAGCCTTGGCTAAGAGGAGTTTGTCAACAGTTGTCGAAACAGTTAATGTCGATCCCTCTTTCGGCGCTCCCTTCTGGCTGGCACTTCATGTCCTGACACATCTGATAAACACCTGTGCTCTCCTGAGTTCTGTGAATGCTTCACCACCTGTAGAGCCCTGCACTCGGGTGTCGCCTTCTTTGCTTCTGCGCTCCGCTCACCATCCGTCGGTCCACAAACACAAAACCTGCGGGTTCAGTGTTGTGCAAAGATTACGAAGAAACTTGTTCTTGGAGACAAAAGAAAAGATAACAATCAGACAATAATTATGATATGATCGCCAGGAGTGGAAATAAAGTTCATGAGCTCGATCTCTCACTCTTATTTCTTCCTCCTCCTCTCCCACCACCGTAGGATTGGATACACTCGGTGTCTATGTCCTTTGAGACCCCATTTATCTCTAATACACGCTTGGTTTGAGGAAGAATGTTCTAGTCTGCTGCTGATACATCCACCGACTGCTTAGCTTGTAATCACACCCACACGCTGACTCTGCCATGTCGTCTCGTCCGGGTATCTGGCTGACACGCCTTCCTGGCGGGCGCTAATGGGTGCAAGCAGCAGTTAGTTCTCCTCCTTCATTCTTTCTTCTTCCTGGTTCGTATAGTAATTAGTCTAGCTGGTTAACACGTGTCCGAGGGAAGCAATGTGTTCTGGAGTTTTCTTTCCCATTGGCGATTTCCGTGGATCCTGCTTAGACTTTGCAACAAGTAAATAAATAAAAAAAACCTTGTTGTTGACAAGTAACGATCGGTCTTTCAGTTCTCTGCGAGAGTTTATTTAACAAAAACCCAGCCATACCAGTGTCACAGGAACTAGCCATCTAATTTCTTCGGCTGGGAAAGGCGAGAACCGTTTTTAAACGTCTTTTTGTGTGAACTGTAGAACCTATTTAAAACATTACCACCAATTTAGAGCACTGTAATACCTAGCTAAACATATCCACCTTGTTAGAGTACGATAACACCCAGTTAGAACACTAGAGTACTTCTAGAATTATGATACCTAGTTAGAACAAGATGATACCTAGTTAAAATATTAGTTCGAACACTAGAGAGTATCTCATCAAACATTAGACCGAGTTAAAGTATCAGAAGCCAGGTTAAAGCACTGTACCTGGTTAAACTAAAGTTACAGAGCTGGAACACTCTAAGACACAACCATTGCCATCTACTGGAATTCCTGGAATGTGCTGGTTTATGAGATGTTGCATGAGAGTTAGTATTTTCTTTCCATAAAAGTGCCCATAATCTTTAGACAGCAAGTAGCCCTGCAGACACGTTAATATAGGGAATGACAAGAAGTGTGTTCACAGATGAAAATGAGCAGTGAACTTTTCAGTGCAAATCATCTCTAAATGTCATCATGTCACCATGCTTGTCGTGTCTTTGATGTTGTCATTCCTTGCTGTGCCGTTGTTGTTGTGTCTGCTGACTTCATCTTAGACGCCAAATTTGTTGTCTTCGCTTTTGGTGACATGTTTCCTGCTTGTGTACTTGTCACCTTGTTAACTGTTGGTATTTCTTGCGCTGTCCTGTCTTCCTGTTCATTTTCTGAGACACTTTCCTGTATGACTGTGCCTTTAACTGAGTCTTGAAAAGATGTTTCTGTCACTCTTTGTGGAAATAGACCTTGTACTATGAAAGTACAAGAAAGATAAATAAATATTGCAAGGCGTTTGACATTTTAGCCGTTACGAGACTACCCAGGGAGTACAATATACGACATATTTATTTTTTACACACACACACCGTGAGACTGCAAGAAATGTTTAAGCTGAACGATAATGAAGACTAATTGGGATTACTCGAGCATGTTCTTCTTGCCAACAAGCAACAATTTCTTTCCAACAAGAAGTAGTCTGGCGAAAGAAATTGTGTCTAATAGAAGGGTAAAGCTCAGTGTAAAATGCCAGCTAACAAAATATGAGCGAATACTCGGTTCTCTTCTTGATATACATAAATAAAACATGACCTGCACAGAAAAGGTCAACACAGACGTCACGATTGTGCATTGATACGTTAAACTGTCAAGGCTACATCAACAGGACATTTAGGACCATATGTTAATTAGGTGCATGAGATAAATGTGATATCACGACTTTAATATTTTGCAGTGCTTGGGGATGTTTGTAAGCCTGCATCTCGAGAGTATTTTCACACTGAACTTTACTCATTAATTCGGACACCTCACACTTCACCTTTAATGTTTCATGACTCCGTGGGTTGCTTGCACGATTGCCAGTGAAAAGACAGAAGTGGAAACCACTCAACTTCTTATGATGCCTTTGGTATAATCACATCTGTGACTGTCTTCAAGACTCAATACCTTCTTCCATTGTCCCTAATCATTTCCAGTTGTGCTTTAATGAGATGTGCAAGATCTGCTAACTGTTAACATTAATTTTTAGCGGTAAAAAACGTGGGACTTAAGAGCAGTCACATCGGGAATAAACTCGTTGTGATTCCTGAGTTTCTTATAACAATAAAAATAAAAATAAACTTCTCCAAAATCAACTTTGGAGGGTATTTAATTTTTAGAGTACTTGTATCTAGGAAACACGTAATTATATACACTCCCAACTTTTAAAAACTGTTAGCAAGAAATGTAGCAATGGACACCTGCTTAAAATATCCAAACAGCAAAAACCTCTATCAGCTGTCCCCATAGCCTGATTTATTTACCAGTAATAGACAGAACTGTATTATGATCTCGGTGGCTAAAACTGAGTAGACAAGGAACCTGAAACGTGAGATTTCTAAAGCCATCTTTTTTTTTTTTTTGCATGATTCACACGGTCTTTGTACATAGCACTCAACATTGTAGATTCCTCTTTGTTTGTTAACCAGTACTAAAAGGTCACATGTTAAAATATGTGTCTGACTGCTTATTTGCTTTATTTATTGGTGTTTGCTAGTTGGGAGGATGAGTAAGGTAATACAGTTGAGTATATTTAAATGGAAAAAAGTTAGCGAGTGCGTACACACCTTGTATGTGTGACAAAATGTGTGAGAGAGAGATAGAGAGATAGAGATAGAGAGAAAGGGAGAGAATATACACACGCGTATTCCTGAAATATACTTTCCTGATGTGTATCAGACCAAAGCATCAACTACTTGTAACTGCTTTTCTAAGCCATCCTTTCTTCTTTAACGCCAGACACGATGCGAATTTAAAGCTGCTCCAGGTGGGACAGCTCCAAAGATGTTTAGTTTGAGGACACAAGATGGCTTTGGCTTCCAATTATAGGGAGGAAGGGTAAGTCCAAGTAGATCTTGCAATCGGAAGAATTTGTTGTCATTTCCATCGCCACGCACCCGGAGCAGGAACCGGCGTTGTCTCAGCATGCCTTCTGCCAAAACAGGTCTCCAGCTAGCGCGGACACGTGGACAAACACGCGTGGAAACGTGGAGCACATGACGTCTGCAGTTTCCCGTCTGCACGACATCCTGCATGACCCGTGCGGTGCCCGGATGCTGCCAGTACCCTCCACACCACTCCTTCCGTTTTGCTGTTATGCTACGGCTCCCTGTGCTGGTTCAACTACGTGCGTCTGTCTCCTTCTGTGAATAGTCTTTCGCTTAGAAGTCATCGTCACAGGTTTCTTTCTTTTCTTCCTACATCAGAAATGTTTGATACCAAATAAATTTCTTTTCAAGAATTGAATAACTATTCTTACTCGCCGTTTAAGAATTCTCTTTGAAAGCTGTTTCTTTTGTATTCTACTAATAATGTACTCAGATAATTTAAGGCACTTTAAAAGTAATTAAGGTTTATACATAATATTAGTTCTTTGATGATGATGATGATCATGATGATTATTACTATCATTATATACTATACTATTATTATCTATATAATTATTATCGTCATCGTTATATAAAAGGTGTTTGCGCTACTCTTATTAATGAAATTTACATGTCTTTTAAGAGTAGAAACATCTTCAAATAACTTTTACAATTTAAGACACAGAATTTAAAGTAAAGGGATGCTAATCAGAATAAAATAATCTGTGTAAATAAAAAGATTTGAGCCAGCGTCCCATCCACATTTCTTGCCTTACAGAGCAAGTGAAACAATACATACTATAGAGAAGTGTTTTAAAATGCCGTATAGGATTTTTTTTTAGTGCATCACAGGTTAATGAGCTACGATAAAGTTAATTTCTAGACGGCACACAAGGACAAAAAAACCTAATCTTTGCGGAAAGTGATGGAAGAGGACGTAGCTCTTTTCTCTCCGACATATTTCTCCGAGGACAAGAGGTAATTCTTCGTCCAAATCACCACAACATTTTCTTGCCCGGAGATTAATTTTCGTTCTCTTACCTAAAAAGTACCTCTTCTTGAATTAAATCAGCAATAAGGCGCTTCCATACATCAAAGAATTCCTGGCCTTAAAGCGCGGCAATTTTTTTCAATTCCTAGATTAGCAATTCAACTTGCTTTGTGAGAACACAGCTAAGACATACTCGCTCCTATTGACTTTCAGACTTTAGTAGTCCTGATCTTTGAGAGGAGGCGGGTAACTGTACTTTCTGTCCATAAAGACTGACAGAGAGTTTGGATGGACAATGAGATTCTATCAAAAAGGTTGCAAAATGGTTTTCATTCCGGATGTGAGTAAAAAGAGTCAAGAGCTGCAGAACTTGATTTGTAGTGGCGTGTAGCTTACTTGACTTTGAAATAAAAGAGTACAAAGGTTTGTGTTCACAAAGTTCATGTGGCTGATTTTTTACTCTTCATTTCTCCGCATGAATGATTGGCCGTTATTTCTCTTTATTGAAACAGCGGAGAGTTACAGTAGGGCTCGATGGACCATCCAGTCAACGTGCGTGTAAAAGTCACGTGCGTTGATGAACGTTTCATTTTTCTTCGCAGTTTTTTCTCAATAAGACCACAGTAAAGAGTATAGCCATCGGGTACCTGTTAGCCCAATAGTTGCCAATCTTTTCGAGTATAATAGGGGCGCTACATTGATAACCCCAAAGACATGGTGGTACAGTTCATCAGCCATCTGAACGGCCAGCACCGATAACATTCCCCCATTAAGTCGAGCACTGCCATGTTCGACACAAGATCACCAGAGGGAAACACGAGATTGTCTTCATGGTCTACCCCTGTTGATCCCTACCTCAAGTCTGATAGTCATCAACCTCTCCAACAGGGAAGGGAGTCCTCACCGATGGGAGAATATTTTCTGAAATAGTGGACATGTCTTTTCATGATGATGTCACCATCTTGCACTGCATTGTTCAGGGATGAAAGAAGCTATTGACATTGAGGCTGTGAAACCTACCCGAAATAGAGACCAAAGGCGACACCAACTGCGGACAGTATACAACAATCTAATTCAGCTACATCCCTAAGTTCATTTCAGGGTGGTGTGCACTGAACACACCAGTCCCGCAGCTTCTACTTTGCTGAAGAAGGAACTTGGAGGCAAGCTGCAGTGAGCGCTACTTTTTCTTGAGCGCAAAGGTTTCGATGTCCTTCTACCACGAGGATAGCTCGTGTGAACAGTGCACAGAATTTTCTGTCTGTTGATTTTCGTCCCAGTGTTCAGCGCGACTTGCTGGCTGCGTCACCAGGAGTTCGGCCCTCCACTAACCCTCCAGCGGTTGCAGCGCGTGGTGCCTGCAGACGAGGCCCGCCAGACCTCTAGCACAGTGTTTGTTGATTAAACAAACCTCCAGGTTCTTGCAGCAGGACGCCTGACGCAGTCTGTTGCTGCAGCCTGCGAGTAGCCGCGCGTCGCTGCATCCAACGCATTTAATAGGCGCAGAGGAGGAAACTCGAACTGAGGAGGAGAGTGACAAAGAGAGGTCTCTGCATCTCATCTGCATGTGCATTCTCTTCACTGGTCTCTCTCTCCTACTATTATCTTTCTTTGTTCGTTTTCTACTTTTCTTACATCTTTGAAAGTCGACATTCCCATTATTAGTGTCCCTAATTCTGTTTGTCATTCCGGCTAATGTGCATTTATGTGTTTGTTCATCTTCAAACTCGATAATACAAACTAATATTTCATTTATATTTAGTTATTATTATTTCCTAAATACTTCAAGAAATATAATACAGCAGATTTATTAGTCTCAAAATATTTTAAGATTTAAAGTCTTTCTAGGAGAGTTTTTGTTCGGTTCCTTTCTCTCTATCTCTTACTCGTATATGCAAGCAATAAATAATCTTTACTCAAGAGAAAGGACCCTACCTTCAGAGTTGGTCTCTTGTACATACAGTTTCGTGCCCACGGATCTGCTACAAGGAGAGGAAGTGTAATTATGTCCAAATCGTCGACTCGACCCTTTTTTATATCTCGACCACTTGCCAGCTATACTATTGTCGACTTGACCACTTCTAACAGGCGAGTAGACCGTTCACACCTGTACCATGAAGAATCGTGGAGTAACCGTAACTACCCATAGTCTAGAAAATTTTGTCAATATTTACATTCTATTCTCTCCCCACACAATAACTGCATACAAACAATCAGAACCAGGAGTACAAACAGTCAAAGCCATGATAACACAGCCATGCAAGCCTCGCTTCAAGTTTTTGTTTTCTCTCCATTTAAAATTATCTTTCAGCTCCGCCGATGACACAGCCTACAGGCGGGCTGAACATGGTCTACAGAAAGCCATACGCAGAGCAAAGTGAGATTTCAAGTGCAAACTCGAGTCTCATTTTCAGTCCGGCAAGTCGCGTGCTGCGTGGCACGACCTGCAAACCGTCAGCGACTATAGGAAAACAATACTGCCAACTACTGTGGACGCCGCCCTCTCCCATAGATTGAGTTTTACGGTCGATTTGACCGGGACAATGCCACACCAGTGACAACCTAAGCTCCTGCAATCCCACTACCAGGTCCCTTTATGATAAATAAGCACGAGGTGTGCAGCTTATTCCGGCAACAAAGCAACAGCAGCAGCAGCCCTGAAGGTGTGTCTGGCTCCACTGAGGCACTAAGCCGACCAGTTCTCTTCTATCTTCACTGATATCTTCATTACATCTCTCCGGCTCTCTGTTGTCCTCTGCTGTTTCTAGCATCAGTCATCGTCTCTGTCCCGAAGAAGACCAGAGTGATGTCGTTAAACGACTACAGCGCTTGACATCTGTCTTGATGAAAGTTTTGGAAAGGTTGGTCCTCAGACATCTTAAATGCACCACCAGAGGCAAACTGGACCCTCATCATCAACGATGACTCCATGGAGCAGGCTCACTATTTCAGGTTTCTGGGATACACCACCTCAAATGATGTCAACCGGGTAAACAATGTCATATCTATTAGCAAGAAGGCCCTACAACGGCTTTACTATCTGAGCGAACTGGAAAAAAAATCAAAGAAGGGACACTCTAGTCTTGTTTAACGGGTGGTAATTAAATGTACTGACATTCTCAATCACCGTTGGAATGGCAGCCCACCACCCAGAAACAGAAAGTCCGACTCGACCGGGTGGTGCGTGCAGCTAGCGGAACTACTGGCTGTGACCTGTGACCTACCCCCTGTGGGCACAATTTATGACCAGAGCAGTCTAATAATTGTGGCTGAGGCATCGCACCCAGCCTGTTCTGTCTCATGCCTCATGCCCTCTGGGGTTAGGTAGAGACCAGAACTTCCCAGCGTTGAAGCAACTTATTTATTTATCTTTTGCCAAAGCAGCAGCCTACCTGAACTCCGCCGTGAATGTGTCTGTGGGGATAAATATAGAGCAAGTGTGAGAGTGATAAGTGCCTGCTTGCATATGTATTTTGGTATTTATGGTGAAACATAAATTGGAGGATAGTGTATAGTGTCTGAGAGAGAGAGAGAGGGCGATAAAGAAAGAGGGTGTGCGCATGTATGTGGAAGAACTGATGTTTTAAGGTGTACAAATAAAGTGCGAGGGAGTAATGGCGTCTGCGGGTATGAGTGTGTGTGATTGACTGACACCATCATCAAGACAAAGTCCCAATACAACATCACTTGGCAAATAAATGAATTTTTATTCTTTCTCTTTATATCTTCCCGTGTTGATCTATCCACACCACGTAAGAAATGTTCATCGTCAAATAAATTATTTAGTCGGACACTGACCGAGTCATCCACAGTTATGAACAGAAAGCGTCGGTCGCCAATGGTGGTCGACTAGTCTTGGCCGCGCATGGCACGATGGTTGGGTTGACTTAGTCTTGTCGCCCAGCCCTCCATTTCCGGGGTGAGTGACCTTTTCACCTCGATGCGTCATGTTCGATCAGCTGCTGTCGGAGGTTGTTTCACATTACTGTGAAGTGTGCGCGCGTGTGTGCGTGTCCACGCTGATGCTGACACTTGCCATAACATTCGTGATATCTGTTCCAGCAACACGCCACGTGATCAAAGGACAGTCAGAGGTGGTAAATGGGTAGAGGGCGGGGCAGGGCAAGACAGGGTTGGACAGGGCAGGGCAGGGCAGGGCAGGGCAGTCTGACCCGGTGATCCTGATTTGAAATGCCAGTGAAGGTAAATGCCATGTGAAAATGTTGCTCTAAAACATAATTTTTAAAAAAAACCAGTCTGAAATGTCAATACCAATAAAACTGAAGAAATAGACATCTGTTTGTTTTTGTCGATGCCGTTTTCAATTTCTGTTGTCATCCATTTCGGCATGGCGTTTCTCATTCGGAGTTTGTAGGGAATGTTTAAGCAAATCAGCCATTCTAGACCATCCGAGCCATCAACCTCAGGAGGACATTTTGAAATAGCACAAGACAATAGATTAATGTACAAATAATTTGAGAGTAATTAACTCTTAAAAATATTCATCTATGATATGATATTGAAGGATTCTCGCATGATGACTCCAACTCTGTCACGGACACACATACTTATATTCTCTCCCTTTACTTCATCATACATCGATGTATCCCTTGGCTTCAGTCGTAGTTGAATACAGAGAGAATACTAATGCAAATATTTCAGTCGATAGAGCCTGTCCTCTTTCAAGGGGTTAACATATAATATAAAGATATTTGTGACAAATTTTCAGACGGCCACAACTAGTTATATTTGCGATTTCCAGTTTAGGAAAACCTTTTCCTCGTTATTCGAAAATAACGGTAAAGAATAATCGAAAGTGGTTGTAAATGTTCAAACCATGGACAGCTGAGTACAAAATGTATTCCATTTTCTTTCAATTATTACTTTTGGAACGAATCAAACTTTCAGGTGTATAGAAGCTATAAATATGTTCTGTAAAACTTCGTCGCTAAATACGATATAAAAGCACACCCACGCTCCCGCGAGCGCGAACAAACACACATAAATATAGTAAATAATAAACTTAAAGAAAACAATTTTTTATGCCAAAAACTAAATAAAATTCAAAGAAGAACAGATTGACTAGAAGGAACAACAAAGGTGAAAGGGATTTTTCCAAAAGCCAAAGCAACAGCCGAAAGGTCTAGACATTATATCAGAGAAATTACAATCTTTGGACTATTTAGAAGTCTTCATTGTATTTTCAAGATATAAGCTGACCTTTTTCCTTTGGTAATATCCGAACATTGTTTCCGAGAATAATTGTAATTCGAACTGTTTCCGTTAAGAAGTTTAGAATTAAAGTCATGTACAACCTATTTTACTGATAACAGAAAAAAATGTCTGTAACTTTCACTGTGCCTCCAATGGAGGATCGCATTTTCAAGACATCTGCACTGCTCATAAATATTGTTCATAAGCTTTTATCTAACTCTGCAAAAACCACTGACTCCTTGAAAGTATCAAATGTCTTTCGCATTTCGATCTTGTTGAGATCGCGTTTAAATGAGATTTTGAGCGAGAAACAGTAATGGATTACTAGAGTCCCCATCTCCCTCAGTGAAACTGATATTTATGAAATGGCGTTGGTGTTTTCGTAAAACAACACAGACTTCAGAGGTAAAAAGCAATCGAGAAGATTTTTCCAACCAGAATTTGATTTACTTCGTGTGTAAGATTAAAAGAAAGTGAGAAACATGTAGAATTGTACAAACATTTTGAATATCATTACTGGTCCTCTGTCTAAAGTTACTTTTTTCATCTTCTAGTCATTAGCATTATCGCAAAATGTAAAGAGACACTCACTTGGATGCATACACTGAACCGTTAAAATATGATTTTTTTTTTCAAAACTTTCTTGCTATTGTGAACGGTTATTCGCTTCATTAAGGCAGAGCCTTATTTTATGAATGTGCTTGTGTGTGTGAGGGGTAGAGAGAGATGGTGGCGGTTCTTGGCAACCTGGACAGTTGTGCGCGATATAAAACACCCTTATCTCATACCCTCCCCTTAATTAGTGTGGATGTTCTTTGGCTTCGGGCTGTCGTTAAAGAGTTTATCTTTATCGCCCTGACTCACAGACCACAGATCTTTCACGAGCAGACGACAGTTGTGAGTCACTTATCATCCCGACTTTTGTTTCCTCGCACGCAGTCCCTGGTTCTCTGCCACGAGGGTTATCAGAGTTGGATTCCCCACCGGGTGAACCTGGCGGCCATTTTCTGTCAGCTGCGCAGCCTTTAGACGAATGATAAGTCTTGGATGGCAAAAAAGTGTCTCGTCCTTCGGAGTGTGTTTGTTATCAGGTCTCGTTGGTGTAAAAGTTGAATGCTAGACTTCTGGTTGAGGTGAAAAGGTGAAACCACTGACTGTACCTCCTGACAACCCTCAAGCACCTACCCGCCGACAGGGTGTAACGACTGTTCGGTCAGATGGCGTGGCATATGAACATATGTGCGGGGAATGTGGAAATGATGTGCATCATTATTCAATTCTTTTCATCCATTACATTGACTTGTTCTGACTGACCGATGATGGGGGACTAGATAGATGGGGGTTGACAACGCTCGATCACCATGTAAGTCTTTCGATCTTGTATAACTGTGGGCATCAGTCAGCCAATAGTCGTGAAGGATTTACACGTCTGGTTTGCGCATGTCATCCAACGAGGGATGCAATGTTACAAAGCGAAACAGGAAACTTGTTACGATAACTGTTGAATCTTCAAACAAATTTAACTTTTTCTAAAGGGGTCTTTATCATCTACCGTTTTTTGTTGGGGTTTGCAGATAAACAGGATAACACTGCGTCTTCTAAAAGAATGGTTATCTATGTTTCCTGTTTTACACCCGTTATTTGGTGGGTTCTGACTGTCCATCGATGTAACATCGACAAGATATCAGCCTTGGCAGCGAACCCAATGAACCTTCATGAATCTGCTGAAGATAGCTGGGCTTGAGTACCCTGGGACCTTAATGACAGTGCGTGGACATTCCAGACAAGTAATGTTCTTAGTGCAAAGCAGAAGAATATCCGGGTGGGCTTTTGTTTGTTTCACTTGTCTTTGTTTTAAAACGAGACAAACCCACATAATAAAAAAAACCCCCAAAAAAACTGGATGAGCAAAAGTGTGAAGATAATGGTGACGATGATGTTGAGGACAGTTACACAATTTTAACCTTTCGAAAACATATACACCAACAGAAAGAGACAGCGTAGTTTTATACCATGTTGATTTTTTTTTTCAAAATCGTGGCAAACGACGAAATTCGATGATTTTAGGCCGAGATCTCCAGCCTATCTGAGGTTTCGGTAATGGAAGCAAGGTCAGGACTGCCGCCAATGTAACCGCCTGCAAATGGATTTATTTCGTCGAGTCTGGTCTAAAGAATGGAACTAAGCGGGGGGACGCTTGGGTCTGACAAGTGCAGATCGAGTTTGTCATGGAAGACCACATTCCAGGCACGATTCGTAGCGTTTGCATGCCGGGACGGGAGATGGAGGGAGGACCAGCGGGCTATGGGAAGAGGGGGGATGAGAGAGTGGAAGGAGAGGGGAATATGGTCGATACCAGTATGCAGAAGGAAGCGAAATAGTCTTGTAATCCTGACAAATCCAGCTAAATCTCCCATAAGCAGTCACAAGACAAGACATAGATAAGTTTCCCGACTGTCCTGGGAGGCAAGTAATCTATACCGGGGAAGCCATAATGTCGGGGAAATTTATGGCGAGCAAGAGACGTAACCACAACGTTTTCAAGAGACGTTCGGGACACGTAGCCGTGATGTTTTCAACAGACGTTTGGAGGGATTCACGGGAAAACAGACATGGAATACACTATGTCGTGGAACGCGATATATTTTACGTATTTCAGGTGTGTTTCAGTCAAATGGACCACCATTATTTAGCTGTGATACTGATTGAGGCTAACGATATTGTGATCAAATTGTGTTGATATCCTGTCAGATGACAACAGTTCACTGCATGCTAACTAAGGAGCAAAAAATTCACTAGAAGAAAGTTTCATTTCTCTTTCCTGTATTTTTTTCATCTTCATTCTCTTAAACATGCAGGTACGTCACACAATTCCTCATTTTAAGCACTTCTTCTTCATTTTCTTTCTTTTGCTCCCTTCCTTCCTTCTTTCTGCCTCCTGCGTGCAAGGGTCGGCTCGGCAAGTATGTCCATCTTGGCTAAGATTGTTGTTAGGTTCTCGTACGCCCCGATGGATGTATACAGGTCCAGTTTTCAAAACTGTCAGCTTGTATCTTCTACAAATTGGACGAAAAGTTCTATAGAGTCAAAATAAAGAAATGTGTTTTATGCCGGAAAGCTGCTGCAAAAAATGTTGTATACATTTCCTTGCAGTCGCTAAAAGATGCTGACAAGTTACGATTGGTTTTTTTTTTTGTTGTTGCTGCCTTCGAGTCGTTATGGTGAGAACACGTGCACATGATGGGCGAAGGATAAAAAGAAAAAGAGAAGTTAGATTAAAGAAAGCGAGAAAGCAAATTTGCTTAAAGCAGAACGATCGAACAGCCTCCTGCCCTCACAGACATCCACCCAGCATGGTAATTCTTTAGAGAGTGTCTGTCTGATCACTGAAGGAGCTGAAGGCGACGTGTCCTTTCACCAGCCCAATACGCCCACACTTCACATCCCACACTAGTGAAAATAGTTCTTGTTTATTGTTCTTTGCTTCGGGTCCTGTGGCTGGTGTAAGAATTTTTGTTAACTTTGACCCCTCCCTTATTCGAAAAATCTTAATCCAAGGTGGTGCTCAAGAAAAGTTAAGACTTTAATTTGTCAGGAACAAATCCATCTTTATATTTATTCTATACCCACTCCTACTTTAAAAAAATAAAAAAAATTTAAATGGAAGATTGGGTTGTTCAAAGTATTGTTTTCCACACAAGAGAATATTTACGTGTGACAATGTAATATGTCTGAACTCTCACGAGAGCTGAAATGAGAAACCGCGAGACTTCGAAATCATGCGAAGCATTATTATTTTGCTGTAGGAGCATTTTTTTGAAATTGGATTGAATATACATCATGATTCCCACTTCGTTTGACTGATCCCCCCAGCACCTACGAGACTGACAACGCCAAGTGATACATCAGAGATACACATTGGCACTTACACTAACTTACGGACACTTCACACTGACATACTGACACGTACACTGACTCGCATACTGGCACTAACACGTTCGCTTATACTGACATACATTGTGACATCATCCGATGACTTCATCAACGAATGTGAGGATCTGTGTTCCTTGTCCGGGGAGGCAGGTTGCGAACCAAGTGATCACCAGCCAGACAACAAGTTAAGAACGAAAAATTGTTTCTACTGTTTTTTTTTAATTTATCCGGCTACTCCTCGAAACACAAGTGTCGGTCAAACGTTCCACAGCCAAGAGGCCGTTACTACGATTGAGCGGACCGCCCATGGCAACAAATGTAATAAAGCTTCATGAATCTGCTGGGAATGGTGGGCCTGGAGTACCTTGCGACCGTACAGGCAGCTAATGCGTAGAAATTACGATGATTACATCCAAGTGATGTCCTTGACGCAGAACTGAAGATTGTTTGAATTGTGTGTGTGTGTGTTTTTTGTTTGTTTGTTTGATTTTGAAAAAGAGACAAACAACAGATGCCAGAAAGAAGCTGCTGCAAGGTTGCGATACAGAAATACTGTCGCAGCGCTTCGTTGTCGTCTTCTGGAAAGACTGGTCCTCAGACATCTTGATGTTCGAACTTTCTCTCTACGAAAGATTATTGTGTATGTGCCTATGTGATATGTCAGATTAAATGTGCGAAAGATTACGTGTGTATGTGCGTATGCGTATATATGTCAACTTGAATGTGTGTATGTGTGCTACTGTTCGTGCACGTGTATATATGCGTGCGTGTGTTTGCGTGTGTGTTGTAGTCCATGCCGCACATGTGTAAGTAAGCACGTTTCAGGTGTTAGGTGAGAGTCGGGTACATTCTGTATGCCAAATCTTTCGCAGTTAGACCTAATCTGATTTGAAAAAAAAGCCCACTACATTTGTCTGAATAATTTTATTTTCAATAAAATGCTTCATACAGCTGTTTGTTTTTATCTGGGAAGAGGGCGACCAGTTGAAATACATTTAGCATTTTTTGTTTACAGCGATTCCACTGTACCATCTCACCACACTTTAGTTGATCATAGGCTCGACTTGAGCTGTTTTTTTTATACCCCTGGGTACAAACCCTTTGTCTTTCTACCTTCTGTTTTACACGTGTGAATGCACGCTATCTCTCTTTCTTTCTCTCACACACACAAAATAGCTGTATTTCCCTTTCTGTTGTGTGACGGCTCGTGCGAATGAGAGAGAGAAAAAAAGAAGAGAAAGAAAGAGCTTTGTAGGAAGAGCTTTCGTTTTCTTCCTTGAGAAGCGGTAATTGTTTCGCTAGGGATGATGGGAAAGAGCGGAGTGACCGAACTTTGGCCTTAGGTCACGTTGCAGCGACCTGTTCATGACTTGATTGTATTGCCTAAGAGAACCAACGTTTTCCACTTCATCAATTTTCTTCATTTTTGCTGCAAGAAGGATTTCTTTGTGTCATCGCCGGGAATCGACTAGCCTTGCTCTCCCGACTCCTGCAGACCGAAAGTCAGGGCCTGGTAACAGCATTAGAGATTCTCCACCGGGGGAGGAGGAAGTTCGCCTTGCCGGGCAACCTGATGAAGCAGGAAGTGCCCCCAATGCCGCTCCATTCTCTTGCGAGATATTAAGTATTGAATGCCGGCTGCAAATATGATAGCAGGTCTCTGTCTCTGTCTCTCTGTCTCTCCTGCTTCCTCTCGTCATGTTTGTCAAGTCAGTGAGTCACTCACCGCAGTCATCCAGCAAGCGACTGTTGTGAGATATTTCGTGGGTGGAGCTGAAATGGGTAGCTGTTTTTTTTTTTTACATAACCATATTTATTTACAATAAACAGCACAAACTCATCACTGAATGGTCATTCGTAAAAAATTAGTTATCTTGTCTATTCCACTCCTGAAAAGATAAAGAAGAAAAAAATATACAAGAATAAGTCGAAAGAAAAGTAACTATTGCGAAGAGTTGTTTTTCATCGAGACACAAACAGGATTTTTACAGCAAACAACAGTGAAAATAGACCTTGATGTCAGAGGTCACCTATCTGAGTTCAGAAGGTCTGCTGCCACCAGATACTTTAATTCACCGAAGCTAGTGGTGATCTGTAACAAGGATGGCAAACCATTCGTTTCGGCGAGCACTTCTAAAGTGTCAAGAGCATTGCGCGAGAATATCTCCGCATTATAAAAGCAAGCGTACAAACAAACAAACAAACAAACAAACAAACAAACAAACAAACAAAATAAACAGCACAAACAAGAAACACGAAAGCAAACAAATAAACAAGGGAAAAAACCCCCCCAAAACATCGTCCTCTCCGTGTCTGATGCTAATAGCAGCAACAACAACAAAATAAATAACTAAAAAAGAGTAATAGAGCAGCAGAATCCGAATCAGTGAAGTTTTCTCTAGAAGGGTTCACATTTTTCCTTTCCAGCAACAATGCACTTTGACATGTGTGAGCCAAGGGACATAGCTTTGTGTTTATATAATTATTTCGCTCTGTTCAGCCGCTGTTTTCATTCTTTCTTCTCTCTCTGGGAGATAATGCTCCGAAAACAGGCTCCTCATTCAATCCGGCACGCCAGTCTCAGTTATGCCGCCTTGATCTGTGGTGGTGTCAGGTGTGGGAGAGCAAAGGTCAGGGACACCGGAAGTTCATAAAGATAGAAAAACTGACTAATCGAACAAAATCTTTCTTGGTCACACTCTTCTCTCTCTCCCTCTTTTATTCTCTCTACACACACACAACCTCCAGTGAGGGGAGAGATGCGCTTCGATGTTATTGAGTAGAGAATTTTCTTTCAGCTTTCTCTCTAAGGATTTTTTGGATCCTTTATGTCAATCCCTGATCCTGCCCCGTGGGCATCCTATATACGACTCTGGTTTCCAGCTCCCATATTCTTATGTGTTTAGTTTTAGAATATTGAAGTTGTTCAGTCTTCTGTCTTTCGTCAGAATGGCACTGGCATCAATCGTAAGATGAAGTGTGATTTGAGGGCTAAAATAGGAGTTGTAGTACTGTTCGTGCACAGGTCAAAGGTGTGAAAAACTACTCATGATAAGATTTTATTGAACATTTTTTATTTCTAATTTATTTTTGTGAACATCTTATGATTCACAAAAGGTAGAAATCTGAACTTAGTAACCTTATTCTTCATAAGAATGCTGACATATCCTTTAATTTTATGCATCTCAAATAACAAACCGAGACTTTTGTTATTTCTGTT
Organism: Pomacea canaliculata; assembly: GCF_003073045.1. Taxonomy (NCBI): domain Eukaryota; kingdom Metazoa; phylum Mollusca; class Gastropoda; order Architaenioglossa; family Ampullariidae; genus Pomacea; species Pomacea canaliculata. The sequence continues at coordinate 29,307,053 of NC_037592.1, forward strand.
TTACGCCACTTGTTCGGTTGGTTTCCAAATCAAGTTAGAAAGCTTTTACTTTTTAGACTTCCAATTCTCAAAAAACCTGAAAGCAGTTAATAGAAGATAAAAAAATTTAAGCAAAAGAAAGCTTAAAAATGAAAAAAAGAAGTGAGTCTGTGATGTAGAAATAAATAAAAAAGGAAGAAAGACAAAAACCAAGCAAAAAAAGACTAGAAAGAGAAAGAAAAAAAAAAAAGAAAGGACTTCATTTACAATTACAATCACAGATTAAAACTTTATAGAACTTTTTCACACGTCTCTCTTTACCAGATGTGATCAAGATAGTGTTATATGAATTATAGACTAGTGCTTCAATAGAATAAACCTCACGGCTGAACAGATTCGACGGTAATGACACCACATTTGTGGTGCAGCAAACACAACCGCAGGGGTTAAAAATACCCTCCCTCTCTCTCTCTTGTTCGCTGGTCTCCTCTTCCATCCCCCATCCTTTCTAATGCTGGATCAATAGGATGTCTGTACTGTCTTGAAATGGTCTTTTGAATAAAAGCTTCTCTTCCTTCCCAACGCAAAATCTGGACTGAATACTTAGAACAGGAGGCTTTCTTGTGTGGGGTAAACTCGGGGCACTTACAGGCTTATTGAGTCTGGTGAAGAAATGGCGTTGACGTCAGGGTGGATGGGAGCACTTGCTCAGGAGCTGTGCGATTGCTGATATTGATATGACAGGACACTTGGCTGCAGAGTGAACTCTCTTTAGATGAAATTTCCGTTCGGAAAAGTTCGGCAAACCGTAAGTGGTCATGATCTGGCTCCACGAGCATGACGTGCATTCGAAGAATAATTTTGGAGGCGTTTGCTACACAATGCAGACTGTTATGCGACTCATACGTGTGTGTGTGTGTGGTGTGTGTAAAAGAGAGAGGGGGAGATATTATTTGTGAAAGAAATTCACTGCAAAGTCGTGCCGACAATCTTGTTTTTATGTCGCTCATTCATAGCTTTTAGGTTTCTACGGGTTGAGGTGAGTGGTGGGACAGGGTGTCTCCTGTTTTCTTTTATATTCCTTTGGCTAACAGGCAATCTCCTTGCTCACAGTGTAGTTGGAAAAATAATTTAAAGCGTGGCACACTGCTTTGAGGTTAACTGCGGTTAAAAAATGTTCTCGCAGAAAAGATAGTAAGCATCGAATGATTTGATTTACAGCAATTTCACATCTTAGAAGCACAGCTAGAATAATAAACTCAAGTTAATTCCTAAGCCAAGATCCTCGAATGCTTATCTAGGTTAGGAATGTCATTTTCAGACCCGCAGCTGTCATCGAAATAAGTGAACATTGTCAGCAAATAGTAGATCCGAACTACTTTTTAAAGGTCAGACAAGAGCAGCAACTCAGCATGGATGTCCTCCATCAAGTTCATTGATTATGAAAAGAGAAAATTAATGACTTTGCTAAACATGTCTGACGGACTGGACAATCAAAGAAATGAGAATACCGGAGCTGCTTGTAATGTATATTAAAGCGCTTTTAAACTGTGACAAATACATAATATTTAGGCATTGAACAATCTTTGTAGAGTACCTGTATCCCTACATAAGCACAGACCACAGCTTTTTTCTATCCACCGAGTGGAAGGCACGTTCTGAGTCAGTAAAAGCAGATAGATACAATTTTTGCCTTCAATTAAATCCTTTGGATTATTGATATGGCTTGCCGGGATGAATATTTTGTCTTGCCATACTTTTTGTTTTTATTTTTTTGAATCCTTTCCTGAAACCAGCCTGCTCTTCACGTAATTCATGTTTTCTTTTCCCACCAACTTAGTACAGTCTTTATTGGGGTATGAAGGCCTTACTAATCAACTAAGTAGTGAAACTGCTCTATTGGTTAAGAGGGTATTGATGTCTCCTTTTTTATAGGATGTCCCAGATTACCGGAAAGTGCTGCTCATAAATTAATTTGTTGACGGTATTTGTCAAGAATGGAAATATACTTTTCCGGTGTGTTTTGGATATTTTGTTGTATGTCGTGCAGTTCAAGCCACATTTCATTTTGTGTAGAGCCTGAGTCTGCTTCTGATGGCTCGCTCTGTGCTTTGGAAACTGTACGAGATATGATCAAGTGACATATATGTACTTCCTATCGTGAAATAATCACAATTACTACACCTGGCCATAGGTCATACAAACAGAAGCTCCACAATATTATTACTGTGGAGAGGTAGGGAGAGGGGGTGCAAGGAATAGTAACTGCGACTATCACCAAAATCACTCAATATATTAGTCGTTTGGATTAAAATACAACAAAAATTAGTTTCTTGAGATGGATTTTCGTTCTCTTGCCAAAAATAGCAATCTTAAAAGGTATCCGCGGATTGCTCTCCATTGCTATTGACCGGTGCGGGTATTTAAGTCTTCGCGTACGCGGGAGGGAGAGTAATTGAACCGTAGATGTGAGTTCTTCTTCTAGATAAGCACCCAGAAAAAAACACTTCAAAGGAGGGATTAGAATTCTACGAGGAAAAACTATCCTTTCGTACAATCAGAGGAATGCCAGCGATTAGCTGCGACATATTGTACTGGACATAAAACGAAAACTTGTGATAGATACTGAAGAAAATTGGAGAATATAGGGAGAGATTTGGAAGATGTAATGCAGCTCATAACGCCTCGGTTGCCTGCTCTTTGTGCGTTTCTAGAACGGATTTGAAGATATGCTGAATGCCAGCTGGTGCTATAGGGGTTAGTTGAAGTAGGGGGTACGCGATAAACCATTAGACAATCGGCAAACCAAACAGGATAACACTTAACAGAATCTGGTATAACATTAACAGTCGACAGTATGATCAAAAAGCATTAAATACATAAAAAAGGTGAAAGAGTCTTGGAGTTGGTGGAAAAGGTCGATGAGAATTTATCTCTGTGTAAGGAACTTTATTTACATAAGAAACAAAGATCATGCAATGACGATATATTGCGTTATTCGATATACGTTTACAATGACTTCATTAGTCCTATGAGTAGAGGACACTTTGAGAAAACGGAACAGTGTGTGATGTTAAGCCTCTCTGAACTGAAACATTAATAACGCACACAAAGATTTGAAGGAAGAGTGAAACTAGTAGAAGTCTGAACAGCAAGGTATTGGTGAGTATGGTGGGTGTGGCACGACTTCCAGTCTAATCTTCAATACTTTTGACCAGTTGATTTCTTACTTTGATGTGACGGACACGAACGAGTTAACAAGCTTTGGAATTTCTGTATATTGATTTGTTCCTAACTGTCCACTGCCGAAAGTTAACTATCGAACTGAGTTGATTGGTTCCTGGTCAGGAGCTGAAGAAGCACATACACTCTTAGAAGCCACCACACACGGAGAGAGCATAACCTTCCTCTGAGAATGTCTGCTTTCGATATCCGTTTGATTCGAGAGAGAGACCAAGACAGGTTTGACTCACCAGGCATTGTGTGTATAGACCAGTGCCAATTATCATCACCAATAATTCAGTTGCTTCCAGAGTGATCGGTTTCCTGCTCTCTGTAATATATTTTCGTGATTTTTACTTCGACGTTCATGGAGAATCAGAACTCGAGCTTGTTTAACTTAATCTCAGTTGTATTTCAGTGTGGTCGTAAAGCGTTTGATGATGAGTGTATATGGCATCTTTGGAATCTTCGGTCGTGTACGGTGTGGAGCGAAATTTTTACGCTTTGATCCATGCAACTCAGGTTGGCGAGCCTCGCAGCTTCGATGAACTCCCTCGTTGGCAGCTGAGACTTCTTCTTTGTAACTCGTTCTTTAAACTTATGGGCAACTGTTTCACAAAACTGACGCAAACTAGACTCGCGGGGGATCCTCCCGTTATAGCAGTGAAACGTAAGATGGCGAAATGCCACAGCTTGGGTCTTTCATCTGGAACTTTAGAAAATTCCAAACTCAACTAAATGCGTCAATTATTTTGAGGTGAAGCTAAAACTGCCGCGTATCAGTGCGGTAAATAGAGGATAGAGAAAAATGAAATTAGTCTTCCATAAAAATTAAGAGTCAACATAGACAGAGTCGGAAGGCTAAGTTGTGACTAGGACACAGTAAAAAAAAAAAAAAAAAAGTAAGAACTCGACAAAGAAATACACGTGCACAACCAAACAAAATAAACAAGAGACAATCAAGACAAATAAACAAATTCCGGCAGCCTGTTCGAATAACAAAACAAGTATTGACGGTGATAAAATAAAAGTGATGAAAATACAATTCCGAAGGTTGCGGTAGCCGTAGACCTCTGGGCAGTACAAATAAAGTGCAACTTGAAGATAAGACGGGCGATCCAGAGGATTGAAGGTAGGTTTCAAGAGCGGGTAGTTTTCAGAGAAGCTCTTGTCAGCACAATTGGAACTCTGCCTGGATACACCTGAAGCGCACCGCCGTTCGACCATCTATCACCTTATATCAGTCGTTTTCAACCTGTGGCGCGACCACTGGGGGGTGGACGTTCCTACAGCAGGGTTGGAAGGTGGTACATTTGAAATCGTTAGAATTAAGGTTCCTTATACGTATAATTGTGGTAAGTGAAAGGTAGAGGTTTAGCAGTCTGGTGAAGAACGGATTCGATGCGGGGTGTCGAAATTCAAATCTGCTCTCTTGCCGCTAATTACAAGGGTACAGGTCTGTCTGCAATGCTGCTTCTCCTCAAAACGAATATCATCAAATCCGTGTCGAACAATTAATGCTTGCCTAATGCGTCGCTCTCCCATCGTTATTGCGGCTGCAAGACGGCTTTTCCAAATCTCTATCGCTGACTCCTCCTCTCAGTCAAACCTTCTTTGTTTTTTTTTTAAATTAAAAGCACGCTATGTCAGAAAGCGTCATCATTCACACCTTTCATTCGCGGACGGGCTGGTCATTCTAGAGTCTGACAGGAAGGGCATGGACAGACTAATGGGAGGATACTACCATTATTACAAAACAAACAAGATGAATGCTTCGCTTACCGAACTTTCGTTTGTGGGAGCAGAGTACCATGATTCCAAGAAATAGTTTGATATTGGTGTCCGTCTTTGTGAAGGTGCAGGAGGCTGACGTTAACTTGAATCTTGATCAGGTGAAAGAATGTATTATTGCCCTATGGCTAGCGGACTGCAAGAAAGGTGGTTCTAGCATTACTGAGCTGATATTGATTGTTGACTAAGTCACTACGAGTGATTCGTAATCCAGTTCTTGGGGATCCTAGCAAAGCGGTTGTCCCGCGAAGAACGAGCGACATCGACCTTTCGATGACAATACCCTTGAAAATGGTCTTCAAACACACCAGTCGCCGAACATCTGGATTTAGCGATCAACGGTGAATATCTCTCTTTCTGAAAAGCAAGAAGCTTCGGCTGCCATTTTCACTTTCGTATATGTGTGAGCAGGTATTGTCGCATTCGGCACGACTGAAGTTCAAACAGAAATCGGTGTGGAACACAGAGGTCGCCTGAGCTGGCGAATAGCAATTGTGTAATGAAATCGCAAGCAGTCGCTTCTCTAGAACAGCAAGCGGCTCAACTTCTATTAATCAAGAGTGAGTGCCATAAAATAAATAGTTATTGTACCTGCAGAAATTCTTTAGTAAAAATGTCATTAACAGTTATACTCTGAGATAGAACTTTGTTCTTCCCCGTTTGTTCGTTTGGTATTTTCCCCCGCCGTCGAACGCCGGGCCGGGTTGGTTTGCCATTAGCTAAGGCTCCAGCCCTACGCTCTTCCACCGACCTAGTGCTAAGGGTCAAGAACGTAGCGGTTCGTGCAGGGGGCGCCACTGTAAGAGGTGAGAACGCGCTTATACTATGAAACTCAAAGCTTCAACCTCAATGACGAAGAGCGATGTCAATAACAAGGTTCTCTGAGGAAGTGCAAGAGTTCTTAGATGAAGGATACGAAAGTTTAAAGGAAGCACACGAGTGAACATTTTTTCTTGTTATCGATGTTAAATTCATTTTAAATAATAAGAGTAATGTCCTAAGAATTAGATTACGTATGATTGCTAATTTTCAAGACGATATAGCTCGTGCATCGTATGGTCAAGCTGCCTACTAAGAAGAGCAAGACGAGAAAATTATCTCCTAAGATGGAAGCTCTGTTGCACGGGGATGGTCAGTCGATTGAGCAAACTTGTGCGTTGTCCGGCAAATGAATAAGACATCGCTCAAGTTGTGTCATTCAAAAAGCCTGATCTTGCCCATAAATAAAAACGGCTGATTGGTGAATAACCCAGCTAAAGTTTGAACTTCATTTTGTTAGTCAGGACTGGACTGAGTTAATAATTTTTCATGTCCACACGGAATTCACTTGACAGACCTGGCAAGTAAATCTTGTCTAGCTAAAAATTTAATAGACAACAATCGCAGCCATTGAAGTTACGAAAGTTGATATATAGGATTCTCTGAAGACTAAGTGGATGCCATCTGAGTAATCCTTATTGAATTGGTGTTGATATAAAGATCAAAAACACGTTTAATTGAGTATGTTACAGATAAATCCTGTTATTTTTTTGTATTTGGTTAGTTCCAGCATTCATTTTATTTATAGCTAAACGGACTGCTGAGTAAAGACGTTTAGATTGAGAATATTTAATTTAGGCAGAAAATTGAATACAATATATAGTGCAGCAGTAAAAACATTCTTTACTAGCGATTAGCTGCGTGCACTTCACATTTTATTCACGCGCTACACGGTTTTTCCGTATTAAGCTCATCGGATGTTGTACGTATCTATTGGTATTTTTTTAGTGTTAAGTACACCAGTGATGTGCTCGTCACAGTCATATTTTTTTAGCTGTTGTGCTGAGAAGATACACTGATGATGTGTGTGCCTGTGCATGGAAGACGGTACGATTAGACAGAGAGAGAAAGATCCGATGCTGGATTCGGTGTTTGATCGTTTTAGCCGACATCGTATTGGTTTACAGCTCTTGCTCTGTGTGTTGCGCGGCTGTGGAGAGACCTCTTCGTATCAAGAATCCAAGACTGACTTGATAATAGAATTTAAAGTTTTGAGCAATATTTTAGTATTCTTGGGACGAGTGGAGACAGAAGCAACGAGATTGGATAGACATATGATTATGAGAGCTAAAGTTCGGTCCATGGTCGTTTACATGCATTACGCTTTAAGATTTCTAAATGATACAACTTCCATCTGAGTTCGAAGTAGAACATTTAGAAACAACATCTTGTGCTCTAGTCCTGTTTTCTTTTACGTAGGAATACATCTTTTTCTTCTTCGAGTTAACTTCATGCAGACGACGCTCGTTTGCAAAAATAACACCTCTTTAGTCACATCCTAGTTTCCTCGGACACGAGTCTGTGTGATTCGAAGAAAAACATTAATGTAACCGTGCTCGTATAAAACCTCCGGAGAATATAAGTTTTGCCATAGCTTTACTGCTCTATTCCATCGATTTTTTCGCTAAGGCTCGGTTGTTCCTTTATACTATAAGCAAAAAAATCGCGACTGTAGAGGATACGACTTGTATAACGAGGCAGGATTGAGCGGAGAACACACAGAAACATTCGGCAGTTTTCACATGTAATTGTCTCTTGCGGCAACAATCAAATATAGATTTGCGAATCGTGAAAATTTGAGACATAGCAAAAGAGCATAGAGAGCGTTTGAAGCATAAGCATTTGCGACTTAGTTTGTGTCATATCATGAATCAGATGCTAACAGGACAAAATAGAAACCGTGTGGAGAAATGCAGAGGTTAAAAGCAGCCATTAACTTGTGAAAACACACCTGACGATATTCGTGTGAGGCACGGGCAAAGGCGCAGAGATGACATTAAAGAGCAGAGCAATATATTTTCAAATGATTGTTTGAATTTTTGTCTGTTTATGTAGCGCAAGTGCGGCGAATTAAGTTAGGTGATTATAGCTGGGTTAAGGAGTGGGCATTTGACAATAAGAGTACCAGTTTCCGACGCTCTGTGGTCAAAAGATTCAGGCACCAATTATACTTTGCTGAAATTTGGTGGAATGTAATTTTACAATGATCAAGCTCAGTCACGGACAAAATATTCACACAGTTGGTCTTTAGAGATGCAAATATGTCGACACTGAGACACCTTACATGGAACATTGCCAGATTGTAGAGCAAGGGCTTGACATCTGTAGTCAGTTAAGGCTGCGATATTTAATATGATGGAGAAGTAATATTCGGTAATTACTTACTGCAGGAATCTACTACATTTGCTTATCCATGCTCTGTTGTGGTTCTCAATGTCTAAACTATGGTTTTGCAAAGCTAGCCGGTAAAGTAACATATATGTGAAAGTACGTATGCGCTGGCTGTTGATATATGGTAATTTGACGTTAGCATTAAAGCGTACAGAGAAGTCAACAAAAAATTTCAGGGTGAAATACAATTTTGCGGGACTCCCGAAACTTCTTTTTATTTCTTTCTCGTTTGGTCTGGCACATTCATTCTTGGTACCGTCCTACGCTTTGTTCTTGTCGAGCTCATTCTCAAGCTTACCTGTGTACATAAATGGTCGAGAGTCGGTTCTTGAACAAGCTAAGAATTGAACTTATCGTTCAACAGATCTGGGATTTAAAAAATTCAGCTGTCGTGGAAGCACAAGAACTACATTATCTGTTCTCAAGAGAGAAAGAAGCGCAGCAACGATTGTTGGTGACGAGACATTGCTCAACTAATGAAACCAAAGTGGCTTACGAATTAGATTGGCGGTTATGAAGAGTCCGAGATTGTTACATAGTTTGAGAATAAACAACACGAGATAAGAGCGAAATAAGAAGTATGTTTCTAGTAAATTACGTATTC